>NW_010413178.1:0-20250 GCF_000710305.1 Buceros rhinoceros silvestris | reverse complement strand
CACTGGCAGGTGTCAGCCCCTGTCACCTGCCACGGCAGTGACATCTTGGAGCACCGCAGCCCGCAGCCCGCAGCCCACAGCCCCAGCAACAGGAGCCACAGGATCGCCATGCTTAGCTTCAGCTCCATCACACCTGCACCGCCATCCTCCTCCACAGCTCCCAGCATCACAGGGGGCTCCAACTGCACACGCAGGCAGTGGCAGCAGCAGCAGCTAAAGCAGCCCCACATAACTGTCCGCCATCAGATTCCCCCAGGAGGCTGCGGGGACATGCTCTAACTTCTGGCTACCCTCACTCTGCCCAGGGCACAGGAACCCATGTCAGAGATAATCAGCCCCTGTCCCAGTGATGCCACAGCAGGGGCAGCCTCCCACTCCTCACAGCCCTGCCCTGACTGGCCATGTGCACTGCGGCCAGCAGGCTGGCCTTGGCCCGTCGCTGTCCCCAGGTAGGTGGCCCATACCCAGGGCTGGGGCTGCTGTGGTGCCCCTCGGCTGCCCTGCTCCTGACTGGGGACGGGATGGGCCCTGGCTGCTCAGCCCTGTCCTGATCCACCACAGGGAGCTTCCACTGATCCCAGCCCCCAGAGACATATCACAGAATCACAGAATCACAGAGTTTTTTGTGTTGGAAGGGACCTTCAAAGGTCATCTAGTCCAATCCCTCCTGCAGTAAGCAGGGACATCTTTAAGTACATCAGGTTGCTCAGAGCCCCATCCAACCTGGCCTGGAATGTTTCCAGGGATGGGGCTTCTACCACTTCTCTGGGCAACCTGTGCCAGTGTTTCACAACCCTCATCGTAAAAAATTTCTTCCTCATATCTAGTCAAAATCTGCCCTCTTTTAGTTTAAACCCATTGCCCCTTGTTCTGTCAAGACAGGCCTTGCTTAAAAATCTGTCCCCGTCTTTCTCTAAGCACTGAAAGGCTGCAGTAAGGTCTCCCTGGAGCCTTCTTTTCTCCAGGCTGAACAACCCCAACTCTCTCAGTCTGCCTTCACAGCAGAGGTGCTCCATCCCTCTGATCATTTTTGTGGCCCTCTCTGGACTTGCTCCAACAGGTTAACGACCTTCTTGTGCTGAGGACTAGAGGATGCAGTACTTCAGGTGAGGCCTCACCGGAGAGGAGTAGAGCAGCAGGATCACATCCTTCTACCTGCTGGCCATGTGTCCACTCAGTATTATTTAGAGCTAGCAAGAAACACCTGTAAAAGAAAAGATTTTTATGCGCTCACTGGATTCTCAAGCTCCAGTGGACTCTGTACAATAGAAAGGAAAATTTAACCATCACACTGCTTGTTCATGTTATATGAAATCATGAGTTGAGCAATTACATGATTTCGCTAAGAATCAGGAGGGAAGTGGCGAACTTCTTATCTTGCAACACTTCCGATGGTACGTCAGTTTCGCCAAACACAAGAGGCAAGGGAGACAGCCCATCTAAAACACAAGTCTTTCCATTATCTCTGAGCCTGAAGACTGTGATAGAAAGACAAACGAGATAAAGAAATTTTGAAATAGAAGGTAGGTCCATCATTGTCTTTCTGACTAGTTTGTTTGCTGACGTATTCACTGAGACACTAGGAAGTCCGGCGCTGGAGGGATGATGTCACTTTTAAGTATATACTCAAAAACATCCCTGGAAATACAGGAACTAACACTTTCTCCAAACTTACCCTATTCACCACAGGGTAACCTGACCTGAACGATATTGCTGTGGCCCACTTTGATATTCCCTGTTTGCAGCTGTTTACCCATCTACTTGACGTCTATTCATCCTAACCTTTGTATACAGCAGATACATAAACAATCTTTAGACTTTAAGATAGCGGTCACCAAATGTATATAGGTAATGTTTATGGTGGCTCCTCATGCCACCAGCTTTACAAATACGCACACAAATTGTTTTGTTACAGAAAAGGACAACTTCTTTACCTTTGTTACTGTTTATTGAAATGTTCTCTGACTGCTTGAGAAGCCTATCTAATCTCTCCTTTCACCAGAACTGAGATACAGTCAGATGGTGTAGAAACAGGCATATGAGCAAGTCAGACTACCCAAATTTAGGGGATAGTGGTTCACACTGTCATCCCTCACCCTGAGCAAACTTCACTTTGTCTCTTTGTCTCCAAGGAGGAAGAGATGATTGCTCCTCTTGCACTGATCTTCATGACCCACTGGATGCTGCTGATCACGCAGGTGTGCGCTGGCCGGCACTGCACAGACAGTGAGTAGAACACTGCCATGGGCAGTCCTCTGAGGTGGTGTGTCATGCTTTTCTCATTAAGGGTAGTTGTGCTTAAGGTGCCTTCTGTCTTAGATGTGCTAGGTAGGAACCTCTGAACCCAAAAATCTGGGAATCAGTCTTCTGCATTTCTGATCCTATTACTTAACACTTGCAGCGGAAATGCCAGGCTCACTTACCAGAAATTGGATGCTGAATCAGTGGAAAATGGAACTGAGTTGGATGAGCAGCTGTCACTGGTTGGCCAAGGCTGGCCAATCACAGGATGAACTCTCTCTCTAATCAGGCCTCCTCCCGTTCCAGAAGAAAGGGTTAAGAAAAGAGATAAGAAAGAAAGAAAAAAAAAATCTGTGAGGTCTCTGTTAAGTTTAAGGAACTGTAACACTTCTAATAACAATAGAAAGATATTATAGACAAAACATCAAGGTATTAACAAGTTTATTCAGGATTAGAACTGGTGCAGTGAGGTGGTGGGGTTGGGCTGCACTCAATCCGCAGTTAAAGAACAGCAGCGATAAAAGGCTACCAGGCTGCTCAGTGCAGCAGCAACAGCGGCAGAGCTGCCAGAGCACGCAGCAGTGGCCAGAGTACGCAGCAGTGGCAGAGAGTGGAGTGGCAGAGAGGTGGCAGCAGCAGGGAGCGGCGGCACTGGGCGGCCCTAGGGCGGAGAGGCGGTAGAGATTGCTGCAGTGACGAACGAGAGGCAGGGAAAGAAGCAGGGGAACAGCAGCTCCAAGTGTGGGCAAAAAAGGGCCGTGGTTTCCACTTGCGCCATTTTTAAGGAAGCTCCAGGAGCCCGCAAAAGACTTCACAACCAGTAAGATGAGATGACGTACGTGGGATGAATACACTACTGGCTGTTTGATGGGTCCATCAAAAACAAACCGACACACCCTGTTTATCTTAGACGAGGACAGCAGCATGGATTTCATTGAGGACTGGTGTTCAGTAACCGCAGGAGATTTTACCAAGGCTGGAATGATAAATTTGCTACTTCAACTTTTAACACAGATAAATCATTATACTTCCTACTTTTTCTTTCACATCTTTAAGTAACTGAAAAAACTATCCTTGGCAGGAACAAGATAGTCTGTGTTTTAGCAGTCCTTTCTTGTTTTTGTTGAGACCTATCATGGTACTAAGGCATATCTGCCCTCTCCAGCCATTCTTGTGAAATTCTTGCCTTCAGAGGAGTCTCGTGGAATCAGGGCCTTCATGGGACTGAAGTGCAAGTCCGTCTGTTTTCCTGGTTTCAGAGAAACTTCAGTGAGAGGCATCTCCTGCTGTGCATATGAGAATTTCTAAATAGAAAGGACAGACTGAATTAGATACATGGGACCTTACTGACTCACCTAAAGACAGGATATAATCATTCAGGGACACTGGAGATGCAATGATGTGCTTACTCAGTGCTGACTGGTGTCACACAGAAGCCTGTGAAGACACAGCATTTCTTGAGTGGCTCTCGAGGGCCAACCATGTTCATAAAATGATAAAAAGTTTTGAGTTGGAACAGAACTTTTAAAGAGCATCTAGTTCAAACCCCTTCCCATGAGCAGGGACATCTTTCACTAGATTGGGTTCCTCAAAATTCTTCCAACCTGACCTTGAACATTTTCAGTGAACAGATATCCACAATTTCTCTGGGCATCCTATTCCAGTATCCCACCACCATCATCATAAAATATTTCTTCCTATGTCCAGTCTAATTCTACCCTCTTTTGGTTTAAAACCACTGGCCCTTGTTCTGTCATTACATCCCTGGTTAAAAAGTCTCTTTTCCTCTTTCTTATAAGTCCCTTTTATGTATCAAAATGCCACAATAAAGTCTTCTCAGAGCCTGCTCTTCTGCAAGCTCAACAACCACAACTCTTCCAGCCTTTCTTCAGAGGGGTGGTGTTCCAGACCTCGTTCTTCTGGACCTTGAGTCTTCTGGATTCTAGCAGGTCCACGTCTTTCTTGTGCTGGGTCTCTCTGTATGAGAGGGGTAATATGAGGCCCTTAAGAGAATGAGGTTCAAGATCTGTTCATTTAAGGACCATGGATTTGTCTTATACAAAATGGCACTATTTCCTGCCTCATCAAGCTCAGAGTATTTGCTGATTCCTTATAAAACAGTGGATAAGTCATCCTTCCTTTTTAAAGGTCTGTTTAGTCTCATTTGGTTTCACTGGGGATGGGGGTTCAGAAGTAAATTGATATGTTTGTGATCAGGAGAAGATTCTTGATGTTAATCCCAGGTAGAAGAAGCTATTGCTGCAGAGCACAAACTTCACAAGTTTGCATCTACTCCTCTCCAAAGTCTAGAAAAACTTCACAACTCTGCACTTGGGTTTCTCTCCCTCTCTGGATTCCACAGGGAAATTCCTCACGCTTTACAGTCATTTAATGTCCTTCAAACAAAAATGTTACAGCAGCGTGCTAAAGAATGACAAGCAAATGTTTCAGTTTGTGTCATTGTGACATCAGTGTCTCCTTTTGAACAGGAACAATTCAAAGTAAAGGGGTAGCCACGTTAGATCTCAGCCTGTACTAGAGCAGTGCAGGCTCCCTATACTATGCATCTGAAACTGTATTTTGGAGGATCTATCCATGACAAATTCTTCATTAAATCTGTCAGTTCAAATATCTTCCAGTGTAACTACCTAAAATGAAGAATGTCCTTCCTAACACAAGCAACAACCACCTGGAGTTGCAGGTGTCTAACATATCTAAGCATGTGCCATGATCCTCCAGCTTGGAGCAGTCCCATGATTTTTCCTCATCACGGATATTCCTGTGTTTGCAGGCCTAAATGGGTCAGCCATTGAAAACTTCTCCTGTGTGATTTATAACATCTCCCTCATGAACTGCACTTGGCGGGCAGGCCAGGATGCTCCAGAAGATACCCAATATTTTCTCTACTGGAAGAACTCAATGTAAGTAGGTCTGCTTCAGTCTGGGGAAGCCCGAATTCTCATTCGTCACATCTCACTGCCCACATTTAACTAAAACACCTTGCTATATACAGATATGGTGATGCAGTGGAATGTGAGCTTTACCTTAAGGATGAAAATGGCAGAAACATGGGTTGTAGATTCCAAAATGTGACAATAACACAAATGGCAGAAACACAGGATGTAGATTCCAAAATGTGACAATAACACGTGAAAAAGCTTACTTTCTGGTGAACGGGTCGAGCGAAGACTCCCTGATGCAGTTCTATGATGAGTGCATTCAGCTGTATAAAAAGCTTACTTTCTGGTGAATGGGTCGAGCAGAGACTCCGTGATGCAGTTCTATGATGAGTGCATTCAACTGTATGAAATTGGTAAGTAAATAATTTCTTTCTGCTTTATTTTCATTATTGCATGAGGATAGTAGAGCATTTATCTCTGAAGAGGAACCAAGTATCCTTTTCACCTAGATAAGAAAGTAAGAGACTGTATCCTCTTCAAGAAAACCTATTCCTCAAACAAAAGAGCAGTGAGGCTATTTAAGCAAGAAAGTTCCACAGCGGCAGCCTACCTCAGATTCTTTAGCAACTTACCTTTATTGGTTTTAGGTCTTTCTCTGGCAAGGTCCACAGGACTTAAGAGGTTGTTCTTCCCCTTGCTGTCATTTCAATGATCGCCAAAGACGTTTCAACAGAGGAAACTCTTCAGAACTTTATCTGAGCACAGATTTCTCCTTCTCATTGCCAGTAGGGATGGTGTACATCCACACCATACCCTTGATTAAAGAAATTAATAGGTACAAAATACCGCAGGTATGGGTGCCCAGGTATGCTCTTTCACATGTGGGGCTCTACTTGGAAGCATGTTCTGCAATTACTTTTACTGTGGCAAAACCTTTTTGAAAAAGTCCCACTGGTTTTGGTATTGACTCCAAAAAACAGACAAATGAGGCTTCATTCTATGATGAGAAGGAATTGAGCCCTAATATCACTCATGGCAGATTAAAAGAAAAAATGACTGTTCTATGACCAAGTAGCTTGTCACGAACAGGCCAGGCATCTCTCTAAATATTGATGTAAAGTAGTAGCCTAGCTAAACTAAGGTTTCCTCGGTCAGCCTTTCATCACCCTTTCTGTCATGAGTGACTGTCTTTTGCTGTTACAATAATCAAGTCTATGACAATGATCAAAATATAAAGGTCCTTATATTTTTGTTGACATATGAAATTAGGAGAGATATGTGAAGAAGTTGGCTAGTTTCTTAAAACTGAATTTGTATGGCTGATTTTTTTGAAGAGGTGAATAAATGTGAATAAATGGTATATTTCACAACACAAAGAAAGAAACACCATCCTGTCACAGAAGCATTGAGTGAGAAAGCTTGAAAACAAAAGTGACCTTTAGATTTCCTACATTAGGATTAGCATCAGCTTGTTCTTCTGCAGTAAAAACCATCCTTATAAAAAGAAGACAGCACTCTACTTTATTCATATAGAAAAGTAAATGAAGGGGGCTTGTATCTTTGTATATCCCTAAGTCATGCTCCCTGTTTTAGTCCTGTTTTTTCTGATCCAGATGACAAGATTTAAAGAACTTCAGTCTTTCAATTATTTCTAACAGAGTTCCTAAAAAAAAAGGACAAAAATCAGTATTTTTCTTCATAGAGGTGTTACTTGCAATTGCACTCTCTTTTATCAAAGCAAAACCAGATAATTTTAATTATTTGAATTCTTGGTTATATAATTTCAGAAAAGCTTGTGCCTCCATCAAATATCACTGTCAGATGCGATGAAATTAAAAATGATTGCATAATTCAGTGGCAACGACCCCAAATAAGTCATTCTAACATAGACAAGTGTTTTAAATATGAAATCAACATAAAGTATAAGGTAAGAGTAATTTCTTCACCTACATTTAACATTAATACATATGTTTGCATTTACCAATACACATGGATAAAAAGAAAATCAGTCTCTCTTGGGTAGTGTAGCCTTCCTCATCTGTAGCACCATATCGCTTTGCGGTTGTGCCTTTCAGGCACCCTGTCATGACATACTGCCCCATTTTTCACCCCTATTCCCCTGAGTGAGATGCTGCTGGAGATACATGGGATGACTGTGGCTCTGTGGACTAAGAGGGGAAGCACAGTTAATCAAAACTTGAACCTACCACAGCTTTGGCTGTGAAAAACTCAGAAAGGGCACTTCTTTCACTAAAACCTGTTGGAGCTGTCCTGGGCTGGTGTCCTTCCAGCAATGGCTGCATCTCTCTGAAAGGGCAGAGCTGGGCTATAAATACTGAATGGGGAAATGTGCATCCGCTTAACAAGTATGAGTTGATGGAGGTGAGTGAAATTTCTCTATATATGAAATGTAAACAGCTTATTCAGATATCATATATAAGCACCACACCTGTTGGTCCAAAATTTGAAGCTGTATAATGTTAAATAAAAGAACAATGAATGTGAGACAAAAAAAAAAACCAAACCCAACAAAGGCAGTGTGAATAAGCACAGGTTACTGAGGGAATAATTTAAGCTATTGAATGTGAAATTCGGACGTTGTCTCTACAAGTCTTTTTGCAGCAACAACAGCAGTGAGATAGATTGCTGTGTTCTGCTGCAATAAGAGCAGACCTGTACTGTAATGTGGCAGAACTGCGTCAAATGACCACAGGGTGGCAGACAGTGACCTCAAAGGAAAAACCTGTCTGTACTACAAACAGATCCGGACACTTGGTGGCTGTTGAAGGCATTCCCTAGGTTTCTGTTACTTGGAACCTCTTAGTCTGGATCTGGCTTGCTGTTTCACAGATGAGTTTTCTTGCCACCGCAACTAACTGCTACAAAACTGCATTACTCCTCCTAATCCCTTGGCAGCAAAGAAAGCTTATAGGAAACTCCATGGGACATTGGAATAAAAGTGCATTGCATACTTCGTCATGTCTTTTAATATGCCTAATATTTGGTTTATAAAGAACATTCAATTCACATGTAGCTGAAGTGCCTAGCGTTTTTTTTAGTAATCATTAGCATTTTTCAAGTGACTACGTATGTCAAGGAGCATCAATTACCCTATTGCAAAGTTTATACTTTACCACTGTCAGGTATAAACTTGTATTGTTCGGCTAAAATGCTACGACTATCATGTATGGTATTATAGACAGCTTTTAAACTGTGTTTTCACAATTGGAAATTTCTTGTATTTGGAGCAGACAAAAAAGAATAACGCCATGAGTAACATAATTTCAATCACATTTTTTCATGTCTGACACTGATATAAACTCAATTTGATGAGACTCTTGGCTTCTTCTTCAGTGATGTTTTAAGGCATTATAGACAAGGATATCTGGGAAACCCAAAGGCAAACCTTACAAGTGAAAACTGAGGCACTAAAAAGGCACAGAATACCTCAGCCTTTAACAATCCACTAGTCACCAGGCTTTTCCAACTCAGTGAGAAACAGGCCTGCATTCTCCTTAACCTCACTTTTGCTGCCAATGCACACATAAAAATCTTTCTTTTGTTCACCTTCCTCACTAGTCTCAACTGCAGCTGAGCTTTGGCTTTCTTTACTTCATTCCTACATGTGCAGATGATGTCTTTGTATTCCTCTCAAATCCCTTTTTCCACCTTGTGCGTATTTTTTTTTTGTCTTTGAACTCAGACTCAAGCTTCATGTCCCACCATGCTCAGCTGGCACGTTTGCTCAATTTTCTGCACACTAGAATCGACCATTTTGTGCTCTGAGGAGGCTCTCTTGTAGATTAACTATCAGCTTTGTCCTCTAGGGCAGTTTCCCCTGTGTATCAAGACCTGGGGCTGTGAGACTTTCTCAAGCTGCCTGAAGAGGGTCTTATCTGCTTCCTTGTCTAGATGGAAAATATTCCTTGTCTAGATGGAACAAACACCTACTATTTTCATTTCACCTGTATTGGTCTGACCTCTGATGCCTAGTCACAAGCTCTCTTACTGGTTCATCATTTGTCCCAAGACAGAGCTCTAAGATGTATTCAAGGCACTCCTTTATATAGAGGGCAAAGCCCAGATTGGCAAGTCTCTTTGCAAGGACACTCACCCCACTTGGTGAGACACATTCCATGCCTTCTCTATAGCTCCTGTTTTTCCAAAAAAGTCCCAAGGTTGTGGAAGCTAAACCCCTGCCTGTGACACTAGCCACTCAGACAGGTATTGACCTGCTGGGTGAGTGCGATTCTGTTCAAGACTTTCCCTCTCACTGGAAGGACTAAGGAGACATCATCTGGCCTTCTTGCCCTTCACCATCCCCCCAGTGCTTTGCAATCACCCTTGAAACCATCCAGGTTACCCCTGGCCATAACATTGATGCCCACAGAGAAAAGCAGGAAGGGTTAATAGTTCAATGGCCAGTCAGGACTATCAGTCCTTCTGCAGCATCCTGGATCCTTGCCTATGGCAAGCAACAGACCTGCATCACGTCAGGCCAGCAGACTGGCACTGCCATCCCCTGCATGAGGGATTCTCTTTTAACTATCACACACATCTTCTCCTTCAAGTTTTTTAAAAATAGTGCCCTTTAATGCATCTCTACTTCCAAAATTTGCAAAAGACCAGCTGGCTTTCTAGAACTCCACTTTCTGAAGTCTTCCATGACCTCATTAGTTTAATTTCTCATATGTTATCTGAGTATAAACACACACAAAAAAGGGAACGTGTACTGTTGCACTTTCTCCTAGATTGATCCCTGTGCCAAGGCTAGCTTGTTTACAGATTCTAGAAACTGTCCTGTACAGCAGCATGCTTGGCAAACTCATGGCCAGATGCCACATGAGCATGTGTGCAGTTATTTGATAAAACAAGCTTGGATTAATTTAATTTTGTTTTAAAATGGAGTCATACAGAATGCAAAATAATTTTTAAAAATGCGTAGCTCTGGCAGGCTGAAGGAGGTGATATAGTCTGCGGTCATTAGCTGTGTGTGGTCGCTGCACTACATGGTAGTCATTATGGCTATTCAGAAGAGATAAGCAAATGCTTTTCTACCTATCAAAAACATTTTCAGAGGGCAGGCTAAAATACCTGTGAATCCATGTTTGACCTGAGTATTTTCATATGAAGGAAAAAGTAACAATATTTTACATAGTATTTGCAATTAAATGTAGTGACATTTATTGTAAAATATAAACACTAGAAGTACACTAAAAACCTTGTGTCACATATTTTTATCTTTTTTGTGTGTGTGTGTGAGTAAGAATAAAGTAACGGTTTTCAATCAAGTCTGGTTTGCTTGTGTTTCAATTTAATCACCAATTTGAAATAAAATTTATTTCTCAACTCTCGTGGTATACAAATATTTTCCACAGAAGAATTAGTTATTGTATAAACTTGGCATTGTAGATGAATTATGTATTAGATACTAAATGTTAGACAAATTACTAGTTCTTCTGAAAAAACTGTCAAGCAGGTAAGAACGAGTAACTCAGAAAAAAGGGAGAGTAATAAAAATTATTTATTATCCAAACAGAAAATACAAAAAAAAAGTGGGGTTTTTTTTTCTCAATTTACAGGACAATCCTGATGGAAAAACAAAATATACTTCTATACAAGTAAGTCCGCTTGTTCTATTAATCAGCAATACACGTTAATTTCATAATCATTTGTGAAAAGTAAATAGTATGTAATTGCCTTTAAATCGGTATGTATGAAATGTCCTATGCTTTATGGGATCCTCATTTATAAATTTCGTCACTGTGCCAAACTGCAAAATCATCATGACCTATGTCATTTATTACACACTCGAGAACAGAACTTTCTTACTATTCTGTAAGTAGTTTGAAAAGCCTTTCTTTTTACGTTATATTATCCACGCTCCTCAAATATTTGGAACACAGTTTGAAGTTACACATCGGTGACAGCAGAGGAAGAGACACAGAGAAAACACTTCCTGGGGATTTAATTTCATTTATGAAAAACAAAGACCACAAAAGTCCTTTGGGATGGGGACTGTCCCCCAGGTATCCTGCACCGTCTTCTATCCAGGGCAGCTTGCACATCCCACCTCTGTCCTGAAAGTCTCCAAGAGCAAGCATGTTTCAGTAAATTCCCGTAACACTAAGTATTGCAGTCTTCTACTTACTTTATAGATTTGGCTGGAAAGTTAAGCATTTCCCGAAAAGTCATAATGCAAAGACTGAGGAAGGTGAGCTGCATGATGACAGTTTATTCCTCAAATCACTCAATTCTAGCAGTATTGAAATAGGGCAGTTTAAGATATTTTTCTTCCTCTGACAATATGCCAAGGGAAATTCTCAATAAATCAGACTATCCCTTATCAAATTACAGGAGATTGTAAAAGACAAAAATCTTCTAAACTTAAAACATTTACTAAGTGATAGGTTATTTTTGAGACACGCAGGTGTATACATATTATACACATAACAAACTTGAATATGTTAATTTTTTGCTCTGGAACAGGAGTCTAACAAGCAGTGCTCTCATAGCCTCATAAAAGTTTCAGTGGTAGATGACGAATGCATATTACCAACACGTAGACATGCAACAAAGAGTGAAAACTCCTTTTTGCTTTGTCTTCAGGTGGGGTGGAATAATCACACATTTCAAAGACCCAATATGAGAAAAAAGTACCTGTTTAAAATAAGAGCAACTGGCCATGTCTGCTTCAAGAGCAACTGGGGGGAGTGGAGTGCGCCTGTTGAGTTTGGTAAGAACAAATCCCTGCCTTGGGCTACTCTTTCACCAGCAGTATCCTGTCTGCATCGCACATCGCTGCGCACCTGTGCACCCACAGATATATAAAGGATTGTCAAACATTTTGTTTCCCTCCACAATACTGAGAAGAAAAGGAAGAAGAGAATTAATGCATCTCTTAATACTCCAACACTGGAAATCAATATAAAAAGCGACATTTGCAACTGAAGTGCATACCTGCTTACTGCAGGGGATGGATGAACAGGCTCAGGGTCAATCCTTCCCAGCACACGTTACCACTAATGGGCTGAAATAGAGAGCTGATTTTTATTCCAGCAGACACAATTCAGACTGACGTTCACCAGTCAGTCACCAGAGCAGGTGTCTGCCAGAGCTGTGCATCTGTTCCTCTTCATTAACGATAATACTTTATGGCTGTTTCTCTTTCAGGAACTGAAGAGATTATTTCTTCTTCAATATGGATTTTACTTGTGGTAACATTTGTGACACTTTTAGCGGCAATCATCGCAGTTTTGTTCCTCAAAAGGTAAACTTAATTTACACATTGATTTTATTTTGTGTGGGTGTGTGAAACATCTGCTGTTCTTAAACAAATAAGGTAGAAGTGTCTCTGTAGTATACAGAAAACCTTTTCACTCACACTTTAGTAGAAATCAATCCCAATGACAGATCCTGAAGCAAGTCCTTCCCTTGGCTGATCCACACAACTTTTTCCAGGGCCTCTTCTGTCAACATGGCAAGGAGAACAATTATATGCAATTACTTACATCAACAGTAAAACTGCTCTGAATATTTGCGATGCAGATTGTCTGCGCAGTAGGTTTTCTGATTTCTTGAGCTGCTGAATTTATTGCAAACACACAGGTTGGTTGTATGTACTGGCGAAGATTTTGCAACATCGACTAGAATTGCTCTAGCAAACTGAATTTATCTGAAAGCACATTAGGTAAGCAGATTGCTTCTTGAAAAAAAAATTAAGTGAAACAGAAAGAAGGATATTCTGCTGTGTCATGCAATTTCTATAGTAATATACAGTAATTCAGAGATGATACTGTTCTTCCAACTCATTAAAACTTTTACACCCACTTTTCCATGGTTGTAGCATAGGATAATTGTGAGTTCCTTTTCCTTTCAAAGAAGAAAATAACTACTAGTGAATCTTACCCAAAAACGAAACCCTTACCATCCAAATCCTTAGTGTCTTCCTGGGTTTTTTAGGGTTCATTCTGTGCTGAAATGATGATATTTTTAACTTCTGTCGTGGAAGAGGAAGATAAGAGGTGGTTTAAGGGGCAATGGTTCTAACCCAGGTCTCTTCCAACCAGATGATTCCATGATTCTATGAACACATGATGGTTACTTTTTTTTTCCTAATCCATCCCTTTTGATCTCCAGGACTGGCTGTTGGAAAGCAGCATTTCCACAAATCCCAGACCCAAAAAATGCATTTTGTGGACTGCCTGATACAAATCCAGAGGTATGTTCTGGATAGATCTCTATATATCTCTATTTTATATTAAATGTGTGAAAATACATACAAGATTCTATTGCAGGTATTTTTTAAATGATAGGGAACTTGACACAGAGAATAACTCTTCTCTTTGCCATATTTTGAGGAATTACAAAAGAAAAACAGAAGGCAAGTTTGTTAAGAGAAGTCAAATGCAGTGCTCTTCCAGTCTCAGGGAATTTCTCCTATTTAACAGGTACAGAGGCTGATGCTCCCATTGGTAGGTCCAGACAGCAGCAAGAGTTGTGCGTTTTCCCAACACAAGGCGCACACACTCAGAAACGCACACACAGAGGATGCTCATGCAGACCAGCACTTACACTTTAGTAGAAATCAATCCAATGTGCCTTTGCTGGCACCACATTAGCACCAACAGCAGTCACATAAACAGGAATGCAGGCAGCCCAGTCCGGCTGCTCCTCTCTGGCTGAGCAGGACTGAAGTTTGCCAGTGAGATGTGAATACATCCTCACTCTCTTCATTCACAATAACCATAAATACAAGTTCCTCACATCTAAGATCTATGTCCAGACCCTGGGTCCCCCCACCAGGTCACCAGCCCTCACCTTGGGTCTCTCCAGGTGCAGATCCTGTCCTATTCACCCACAGGTCCAGCTTCAATGAACTTCTCTGGCAAGTTAAACCCATGAGATAGAAAGCAAGATGCCACAGAAACCAGGCCAAAATAGGATTTTGTAAGGTAACAGGACAGACTGTGGTGGTCGCACACAGTGTTTGATCAGACCAACATACCAACCAGCAGCTCACTTGTGCTCCTTTCTTGTCCAGCAGTTTATCCTTTATGTCCAGTGATTTCTCATTGTCTATTCAGTTAGCTAAACTTCAGACAAACTTCACCTAGTTTCACACCTATTAATTAGCAAAGTTAATCCTTTTGTACTAACTCGTTTGAGATGGTTTGATGGTTTGTGTGTGGTGCATTGGAGAAAAGCACACATGCTCCCTGTCCACTTTCAGGTCAGTCAAAAGTCATGTGTCAGCATTACAAAATTGCTGAAATTTCACTGTTGCATCTAGTTCAGGAAAGCTTATCAGCTAAGAAATAAGGAAGTGAAATATTTCTGTAAAACACAACAAATGTTGAAATACTCTCAGAATTGTGCATAAGTAAGTAGAGGTTAACCTAACTTTACGTATAAAATTAATGGAAGTTTTTGTTTTCCTTTCAGCTGATGGAGAACAAAATTCAGTCAATAATATCTGAAAAAGAAGAGATAATATTAGTTGTTGATGTAGTGAAATAACCAAGACAAAATGAGGAATCTGACAGTGCGTTTCTCAGCTCAGGAAACTATATATTCCTGTGGAAAGTCTGGAGTAATGTATAGGCTTTCTTCACTTTCTTCCTTTTCTTGGCAGAAATGGTAGTGCAGCCAAGAGAGAAAGATACCTCACATGTAACTTTTTAAAATGCAATTGTATTTGCTTTTATTTTGGCTAACTTTGTTTGGGTAAATTGTCCTTATTGGGTATCTTCCATTTTTTGAATATGATTGAAGTATTTCAGTCAGGAAGTTTTAGTTCCATTTTAATTTTTTAAGGAAAAATAATAAGTTTGTCTCAAATTAAAAAGAATAAGAAAGATTTTACTGAGATGAATAAAACTTTGAAAAAAAAAAAAATCTTGTGCCTGAATTCCACTGTTCTAATGTCATGAATGGGCCTATTCATACTTGAAGTTTCCTCAGATCTCGAGGTACACATAGGCAACTGGAAAACTGAGAATGGGATTGAAAACAGGCTGACACTCTGAGGAATATCAAAGGACAGGAGTATGTCTAAAACCCTAACTAATCCTAGATCTTAAATGTGTTCCTTATGAGGCAAGAGATCAGCCACCATTAACTCAATATCAGCTCATACCTACTCTGTAGGTATCTAGATCTTTACGTTCTTACTGCTCACTCACCTTTTTGTTACATTAATCAAGTGTTTTAAGATATTGAGTATATGACTCAGTGAATCGCTGTGTTCTTTTGTTCAAACAGAGGGCTTTACTACTGAGCCGAACATTAAGTTTTCAGACAATGTACTGGGAAAACAGCCCGGGCTGTTGAATGCAGTGACTGGTCATGAGCAACGCTCCCGAGGAACCAATGCTCATAGTGGTTAGTACTAACAGTAACCTGGAAAATGGGATAAAATGCAGCTTTAGCAAGACTGCAGATGACAGCAAACTGAAGATACTGCCTGATACTGGAGAGCAGTGTATCAGAGCTCTGCTATTCAGAGCACTCTTGAGAGGCTTGAAGAAATGGGTTGACAGGAACCTCCCAAAGCAAATGCAAAGCCAATACCTGGGAAAATCTAACTAACTGCATGATCCTAGAGAATGACTGACTGACAGGTCTACTCTGAGATCTGGTGGAAACAAACTGAACACAAATCAGAAGTTCTTCCTTATGGTAACGAAATCTATCCACATACCGGGCTATACCAGAAGGAGTGGACGCAGCAGGTGAAGGGCAGTGACAATTCCCTTTACTCAGCACTCATGGGTTTGCATGTGCAGTTCCGTGTCCAGAGCTCAGCCTCCTAGTATAAGACATTGACAAACTGATTAAGTTCAGCAGCAGGGCATCACAAAGATGATTATGGGGTTCTGAAGTAACTGGGATTTTTCAGCCTGGAGAACAGAATAGAAGGGGATCTGCTGCTGTCTTCCCCTGCATGAAGAAAAGACAGAACATACTTGTCTAGGAGTTGCATAGTGTGAGGACGAGAGCGGACAGTCACAAACTGCAGCAAGAGGAAGTTCTATTTGATATAAGGAAAAAGAATAATTTACAGGTGGAAGTGGTTGGATGGTCTCTGGAACAGGTGTCCAGAGAGGCTGTGATATCTCCATCCTTAGATAAATTCAAGACACAACTGGACAAGAAACTGCATCTGACACAGAAACTGGTTCTGCTTTCAGCGGGAGGTTGAACTCAATGACCGTCAGAGGTATATTCCAACCTAAATATTTCTGTAAATGGTTCTTGTCAAAGCTGGTCAACCTGTCTAAGTCCCTGTTGTGAAATAAGGGTACTCATTTGCACACTCAGAGCAACAAGGAGAGCTGGAGTCATACTATCTACTGATACAGTTTCCTAGCTACTGCGTAATGCGTGCCTCTTCCAAGGCAACGGAATAGGGCTTGACTCAGGAGGAGCTTTTTTCTTTTCGGTGCTGAGCTGTCAGTTTGAGCCAATACTTTTTTTTTCTTTTTCATTTCCTGACACATTCTCTACCTAGGGTTGAGGCTTGGGGAAGCATAGCAAAGCCAGTACTGGAAAAGAGGAGGAGCTCAAGTAACTCATGTGTTTTGGTCATCTCTCTGAGGTAGGAAAAGGAATAATTTCTTTTAAAGCCAGTTCTTCATTTTCTGTTTCACTGATTGGAGGGGCCCTTTGTCTCATGAATTTCAAAAGGACTACTAGTCTTTGCAGTCAGAAAGCATCATAAATTTTGATTCTTACTTAAAGGAGAAAGAACTGAGGTGTAGTAACAAAAAAGTTTGCTTAAGTCTTCTTGTTGTGGAAGTATGTAACCCATTTTGATAATAAGCTCATTTTAAATAGCCGTAGGAACATGTTTCTCAACTTCTGATCCAACAATACTGCAGACCAAGGAATTTCAGAATTGTGCAGATCATTCTCAGAAGAGAAAGGGACTAGTCTGGGGAGAACTTTTGTCCTTCCAGGTTCAGACATTTCCAATAGCTTTTACAGTTCCCAGTATGAGGTGAGATATAGCTGGAGAAAGCAGCTTCAGGAGGCCTAGATTCTTCTGAATTTTGGAGGGCTCTCAGACGTGTGAAGAAGTATCATATTTGCACAAGACAACAACTACAAGTATTCTCTGGAAAATGCTGTAAGAAGCAGAACAACAAACTATTTAGCCAGTATAATCTGATCTCTGGGCAACTTTCTTTGGGAAAGAAGCATATTCCAGCAAGGAATTCAGAATTTGAGCAGGTAATAGAAGAGCAGACAAAAACTCACCACTACTACTAAGGTGATCTTAAGACTTGGAGAGAAAATGTTCAGCAATTTTCCCCCTTAGCAGAATTAGCCTTTGAGCACTTTCATTCACAAGAAAAAGAACTTTATCTTCTGAGTAGCTCCACTAATTTTGATAACTTTTATCTTGCTGCTTCTCTTGGTCTCTGAGCTTCAAATTTTGGGGGTCTCACAACGTTTTTTATTACTGGGTGAGGAATCACTGATGCTCAGATTTATGCTTTTGTGTAAAATTTCTTTTCACTTTGAGAAGCAAATGCTCATATTTCTATACTAGACATTTGAACATAGCTATTTGTTTTAGACCAGTTTTATAATGATACTTTGATTATTTTTGATTATTAGACTATTATTAGTTTATTATTTTGATAATTTGACTATTAGACTAAATACTACCAGGACTACTTTCTTGCACTGAGAAAAATTGCCATGTAAGAGCCCAGATACATTTTATTAAGCCTCTAAATAACGTGGACACATGCAAACTGCCTTTAGAAACTAGCCTGGACCTGAACTAACCTCTGGACTCTGTCCAGGAGTTGTTCAGTACATTGCTTGCAAATCCTGACCAAACCAATGCTGGGAACAGTTATTACTGGACAGGTTCCAGTGCTGAGGAGCCATCCAGTTGCCAGTGCAGCCAGGAGCCATCCCCCACACTGACCAGCTTCTACTGAAGCTGGATGCAAACAGCTCTTGGCACACCTACCGCTTTTGACAAAGTTAATGATTGCTTGTTGGTCAAAGACTCACATGGGAAACTTTTTGCAGCAGATCAGAACAACAAGGTCAACTTTTTTAATGAGGTTGAGTTCATGCTGGACACACATGCAAACTGTCTTTGTGCTTCTCTTAGTATGAAGCAGTGGACAGAGTTGAAATGCTCACAATCTTCTAAAAGAGTGATGGTTGTTGTACTAGACTACAATTGTCTATACGACCTTTCACAATGTCTTTCCTCCTGGGCAAAACTGCCGGAGTGAAGCATAGTTTGGCTCTAATCCACCAAAACCTAGCCATGAGCTATGAATCATTTATTGGCTCCCTGTAGGGAAGGGAATAGGAAAGTACAATAAAGGCAATATTGAGATGCTCAGTAGATGCCATTACGGTCTTGTTAAAACAGTAGCTAAACAAATTCCTCATTTGTGTCTTGTTTTCTCCTTGAAAGGGATAATATACTTCAACTTATTCAGCAAAGGTGTTACATCCATGTTCAAAAGAAGGTCAAAAGTTCAACCCAGAGAACTGCAGATCTATCAAGCTAGGAAACTGATGACGTGTCCTGTTGGAGCACATTTCTAGGCACGTTAAGAAGAAGGTCACTGGGAGCAGACAGTATGATTTTACCAAGGGTAAATGCCTGTGAAAAGTGAGGTACCACATGAGTCTATCCTGAGACTTATCCCATTTAATTTCTTTATCAAAGACCTAGAGGAAGTGATGGAGTGCATTATCATTATGTTTGCAGATGACACCAAATTGGAGTGACCAGCTGATTTTGCCCAAGATGAGGGCTGCCATCCAAAGGGACCTAGACAGGATGAAGGAATAGTTCAAAAGGAACTTTGAAATCATCCACTACTCACTTCAATTTACATTGTCCGGTAGAGGAAAAGGTAGAAATTATAACACTGTTTTAACATAGCCTTTTTTCAAATAGAGTGTTTTAAAAAATTGTTTTGTGCATTTCCCAGAACACTTTGCATTACAGCAGCCCTTTGTTAGCCTGGTGCAAACCAGCTTCATACAACATTTGGCAGCTTCTTAAAGGATGTGAACACAACTCTTCCATCTACTACTTTCTTATGAAAGGTTAGTAACATTTCTGAAGCTTTTGTTAGTCTGGTCTCCTCCTTATGCTGCAAATGTTAATGCTAAACTGAGTCATGATTATTAACAGACTTTTCAGACTGTATAGAGTGAATTTTCTGTCTTTCATTTATGACAAGGTATTAACGAACTGGCCAGCAACATCTACATCAACAGTATGGAACATCACCTGTAAGAGACCCCAGCAGACTGCTCTACACCTGTGGATCAAGAGCTCTGGTGATTAAAGGGGCTGTTTTAGTAGACTGGGAGAGGTCTCTTCCCACCTCTGACTACTCTAGGGAAGTCTCAGCCACTCATATTGCCACTACTGAACTAGAATAAAACAGAACAGCATATTAAACAAAACTGAAATCATTGCTGGCTTATCATAAACACCCGGTTGTAGACTGTGACAGTTCACAAGCTGTAGCAATGACTCTTCCCAGAAGAAGGTGGGGCCTATTGAAGGGCCACTGTTAGAGCAGCCTGAAGGTGCTGGGCAGATGACACAGTAAGACCACTATCAGGTTGCCCAGAACCTGACCAGACATGCCACCACAACAGGATGCAAATACTTTCAAAATTAATCAGGCATACTGACACGCACTACGCATCACAAATATCCCACTTTGCCCCAACTATGGCACGGGAGGATGGTGCTATAGAAAACTGACAGTTACAGAAAACTGTGGCAAGATGGTAGTGGTCACTGAGACGGCTGGTAGTACCCAAGCAGAATATACTTGATAAATTTCAGACCACACTATGACACATATTAACTGTGTTCTTTCTAGGCTACATAAAACAAACAAATTAAATCCTTCAGTGAGTAGAAGATTTTTGAAACATGCCGGTCCTGTTCTCATGGTACCGAAGAAGATGGCAAGGGCTGAGTCGATGCTAGGTATGTGGTTCTAGAGACCAGCTCTGCAGCTGAGCCTTTGGTACTACTCACCTAACTTATCTACAGTTCCTTCCATCATAACCTCAAGGATTTAAAATGGTAAATATTATT
>NW_010413177.1:75331-102200 GCF_000710305.1 Buceros rhinoceros silvestris | reverse complement strand
GGGAGGCAGGAGGGAGCAGGAGTGCGAGGTGGGGGAAGCCTCCAGGACAAAGGAGGAAAAGTCCTGCCTTGCCTTCCCCTGCAAAGGACCTTCGCGAAGAGGTGTCTGAGCTCTTGCTCGTGAGCCTTCGCCTGCGTCTGCGTCTGTAAGTCATGCCTGGACGTGGCAGAGAGTCGGAGACCTGAGGGTATGGTTCACACCTCAGACCGTGACTGGGTTTTCCTGAGGTTGTCTTTCTGCTTGGTGAGATGCTAGCAGAGATGGTAGATGTGTGCAATGTGGCAGAGGGTGCACAGTAGGTGGCCTGGCGAATTTGTTTTCTCTCTTTGGGAGAGGGATGCTATCCCAGCTTCCCTGGGTGGCTGGGCCTCGAAATGGAGAGGAAGGCTCTTCCAGTTTCAAGATACGTGACTGAGAGCTTCAGCTGTTATCAAGTCGTGAAATTAACTAAAGGCTCATACTTTAACGTGGGTTAATTTCAGATTTTTACAGTCCCTCCTCTGACTGTCAAATTTTTTAATGTTTACTTAAGGGAAAATTAATCCAGTTTTCTGTTGATTAGGATTACTCTCTAGTTGCAAAATCATGGTATGTTATGGGAATAGGTGTAGAGTACCTTTCTGCTACTCACACCCCCTCCCTCCAATTTTGTAGTTAGAACTGACAAAATCTTATTTGTCTTGAATTTTCCTTTGAAGTGCATTCCTTTACAGTGAAACTTTGTAGACCTTTCATCTGCCTTTCCAAAAGCAAAGACCCCCTCCTCCTTACCAGGCCCAGGTGCTTACCCAAGTGCAAGTGATACTAGTGTGCCAGCAGTGCTTAATGATTTGGTGTGGTGGCTTGTCTATGATACTAGTTCTGCTGCTCTGTAAGTACCACCTCACCTCAGGTTACCTCCCAGAACTTGCACCCCCAAAGAAGGATCCTGTCAGGCCCACCTGCAGGACTTCACTGTTTTAGCAGGTGGAGGTTGAAGATGGGGAGGCCCCTTTCTTTCTTCGGGAGAGTGCCCAAGCAGAGTTTCACGTTGCAGTTGATAAGAACTTGCGGGGTCTGGAGAGGGGACAGTGCTGAGCTGACCCTGCAGGCAGTCCTCTGCCTTGGGAGGAAAAGACAATGGTAGAGTTACTGGTTCATCACTTGCAGTGAGTGTGGGAAAAGCCCTTCCCAGATCTTCGTTCGTGAAGCCAAGCCGTGATGATGATGATACCACCTTGTGCTACAGCCTCTCTTTTAGGATGAGTGCCCCTGGGGTTTTACTGCCCCACAGTGAGATAAGATTAACTGATGGCCCAAGGGCTTGTCAGTGTGGGGGAGAGAAAGAAGCCTCTGTTCCAACCTACCTAAGGCCCGCTGACCCTTTGTCATAAGGATCTAATGATTTCTCAATACTTTGACATTCTGATGTCCTTGAATTTCCTGTGATAAGACTGAATGATGCTGATCCTTATTAATGAGGATCAGCATTTTATTTTCCTCACTGTCAGAAGGGTTGAATTAACGCTGTGGCAGTATGCTTGATACATGCTGTCACCTCTAGGCATTTTGTTTTGGGATCTTGGGTCAGAATCCTTCCCCTTCCCCCAACAGAATAAATCTGGTGGGGTGAGTTCAAGTCATTCTGGTGTCTTTAACTCATACCTTCTTGCTCCAGGTTGCTCAAATAGTGTATATGGCTGTGTCATCATTTACAAGGTGATGGAATATAGTTGAGAGTCATCTGCCAATGTGGATGTCATGAGGATATCGTGATGGCTTATTAAAAAAAATAATAAATTCCCAAAACCTCATAATCAATTCAGGATGAATTAAATCATTCAGATTTTATCGCTGGATTTCTGTAGCCCATTGTCTAATTTCGGTGAGTAGTATGTGGATCATGCTGTGCAGTGCAGGCTCATCATTGGTGTAGAATGAAGTGTCTAATACTGATGAGCAGTGTAAAAGTAGCTGGAAGTCTGAGAATGGTCTTACTTCAGAGTGGGCGAATGAGTGAGGTGGAAGATGGTGTCAGCATTGCACAAAGTGATTTCAGGTTACACTGTTAAAGGCACTTGGTTTTGTGTACTTACATCAGGGGGTGAGAATGCTTATAACATATGGTGAGGGGCAATAGCATTGCTTAATGGCCCTGGTGATTTTAATATAAATTTATGTACATGGATATATAAAAAACAATTAGCTCTTCCTATAAGGAGATATTTTTTCTTCTCTTAGCAGGTTTACCCTTGCACTCTGTTACAGAGCGGTGATTGCAAGTTGTGTCTGGGAACTCTGGTTGATTAAAGAACACGGATCACTCGATTCTTGAACTGTGCTGAAGTTAGTGAATGACTATTGGTTTACAGTGAAAAAAACATCTCTTATAGTTAAGGCCTAGGTTCTTTGAGTGTAAATAGACTTTGTCAGCCCAGAAGTTATTAAAAATGAAGTAGCTTCTGCAATGTCTGTTTTTCTTTGCCTTCTGTTGTAATTCCAGTTTGATAGAATGTGCAGGGATGGAAAGGGTTGTTCAGATGTGGTAAGGCAGACTGGCAAGATTGGGCATTGTTTGTGTTTAAGTAATGTGTTACTCATGAGAGTTCTCTAAGTTTAGTTGAGTTTTTTCCCTTTCAGAGGTTACCGTGTCATTAAGTACAATGTACCTGATTAATATGATTAATCTATAAATGATGATCACCTGTGTTTCTCTTGTTTGACCTAACTGTTCTGTTATGGTAATGGTGGTGGTTGTTATAATTTCCCATTTCATAACTGGCTGTGGCTCTTCCTAGTTACAAAAGCTAGGTCTGTAAAAGCACAAGGAAGTGGATGCTGGTTTTCAGGATTCAAAAAGTATTTCATCCTGAAATTCCGTGGATGTGTCTTGATTAGTCATGCACAAGACAGTCTTGGTTTCATAACAGCAAGGCTCCAGCTCTCCTGCTTGCCACTTGTCGTTTGGCATGTGTTTGGCTGTTGACCTGCCACGGCTCTTAGTTAAAGATATATAGTAAAAGTTGTATCTCAGGATGTGTTCTGGTGCTAAAATACAAACACATCAAAGGAATCCTGATTGAAACCTAGTGTAAGAGCCATTTGGGCCGTAATAGGAACTTTGTGCCTAGGCTTCCAAAATTATGTATCTTATTTGGTTTTTCTATGTGGTGGAAATAAACTGATAGATTTAAGCCTAGCAGTTTCCAGTGAACTTCCTGGTGATGAATGAATTCATCTACTCACTGAAAGCAATTATCAACGTTCCCCTTTTTTAAGAGAAAAGGGACGTTTTCCTGGGACACAGTGTTACTTTATTTAACAGCAAATGTAACTCTACATAGTGACCTTTTTCTACTATGAATAAGCAATAGTGCTTGCTGCAGTGCGGTTAGCTGAGGTTGGTTCTACTAGAACACGTTGAAACTTTCCAAAACAAGCTGAAATCAGTAAGAACATCCCACCAAATCTAACACAAGTATTTGCTCTCTGGGGCGAGGTGCACTAAGGCATCTGTTGTGCACGTACAGTGAAGATGTTCTGTGTGTTTTCATCATTCATTCACTTAGATTCAAATCCTTCCTTCTCTGATGGCATCAATTGTGTAAACTCTCCGCTGACATCACCACATGATGATAACGTAGATAACACTTGCTTACGCGTTCTAGGAATGGTATTGCAGAAGCATACTGAATGGAAAGCAGCCCCTGCTGGGGTGATAGTACCAGGCAAACTGCTCTGAATGAAGACACTTTCTGCTTACCTGTTTCATAAGGCTGGATGGGCTCAGTAATGTTCAAAACTACTGGAGTGCTTTTAAGTTCTTGCTAAATGCAATGTTTGACTGACTGCAGACTTTTCTCTAAACTATCTCTTCTTGAGAGTGTCTAAAATAAAATTTGTTCAAAACATATAGTGCTGGGACAGTTTTAAGGATTCTTAAGCAGCATTCTTTACCCTCCTGTGAAAGGTTAGCAATGCAGTTAAACCTTATTAAATATCACTGGTACAGCGCAGCTTCTGAAAAAGGGAATGTGCTGAGTGTCCTGGTTGTTACTGTGAAGGGCGTGGAGAAAAAGCTTCAGTGTAATGTGAAATTATAACCAGAATAAGCATAGCTGAAGAGGAAAGGATCCTGTGATAAAAAGAATTCTAATGCTTAGTTTAAAAAAAAATTGCTTTGCAACTGTCTCAAGTCTTTCTTGCAAAGCTGAAGTCTTTCTTGGATAACTTGTGAGGAAATGCAAGAAGCAACACCTGGAGATGTGATCTTAATTTTAGGAGAGGGGGATCTTGGGCAATTAAATAATTGCAAAGCTATATCGTAAATGAAACATTTTAGCTTAAACTTGCAATGCTCTGGTCTCCCTCTAAATGGTGTGATACTTACACTGTAATTATTAATAGACCTATCTTTAGGCTGCTTGGAAAAGACTTTGGTATTGTGTGACTCACAAAACTCCGCATCTCTGTTGCCATGATTTGAGTGGGTGGCTGGACTAAGTAACCTCCTGAGACACCTCCCAACCTGAATTATCCTTTAAGTCTAAAATTGTGTGGGTGTACGGTTGTGCTCCTAAGTGTATTTTCTATTAAGACAACTTACATATCCTGTAGTCAAAAATTAATCATAATTGTTTAGTTGAATTGTGAGTCAGAAGGTTCATGTTTGATTAAATGCTTTTTTGTTGCCACCTGTCAAGAAGCCATCTCCTGAGCTATTAGCATAGCAGCATTCAGAGTTTGAATTCTGTATTTTCCTTTTGCAGTGTGTGTTTGTGTGTATGTTATTCTGTTATAATATACAAAAGAAAAATAAATTGTAGTGGCAATATTGACAATGAGGGGTTTTTCCACCCAAAGTGTGTGTGTTAGGAGTCAGAAAAACGAAACTCTAAAGCTGTGAGTTCCCGCTGACTTGAAGGCGATAGCCTTCAAGGCTTTTAGCTATTGCAGCTCTATTGGATTTCTCTTTGTCCCCTTCTCCAATTTGGATGGGAAGGAAAATAGTTTAGTCTCATCTGTATTTTGTTTCTTTTACCTAATCTCTACAGAGAATTGAAATGTCGGAGTTGAGTTTCAATCTCTTCTCTCTCCTGGTACTGTAAAAGGTGTCTGTGTGCAATGCACTTAAACTAGAAGCAGGAGTAAAATAGCTATTATCTACCAAATTATTGTCTTTATTGAGGAATATAGCTAGACCTGCCGAACTGTCCTGCTGTAGTCTAATACGACCCCAGTGTATGCTGGATAAGCTTTGCTGCTGCGGCTCTGCTGAAACCCCTGCTTTCCCTCCTCTTAACTTTCCCTGAGATAAGCAAAGCTCTATTCACTTCCCTGGCTGAAAACAGACTAGTCAGTCGTTTTACCAGTGTCTGCAGCTGTCAGGGCTTTCTGCTGAAATATGTTAAATGTGTTGGAAAGTGTGTTTATTCTAGGACTGACTCTAGATGTTACCAGGATGAATTTTAGTTTTAAACCACACCGTTAATTTAAAGAAAGCTATTTATGCTGTGCTGCTTGTTAGGGAATTCAGATACTTTTAGAAACCAGACTTGCACGGCCCTTAGTTGCAGCTGAGGTGCGTGTGTGTGGTAGACAGCCCTCCTCTAGAAGGAACAGTGAGCACAGAGGAAATCCTTGCTGTTGTAGATAAGATCACCATACTGGCTCTGGTAGAAGACCTTGAAGGTTGGCTGGTCTGTTTGGGCCTCTTGCACAAGGTTAAGGCAAGACACTGCTGATTGCTTCACAGACTCACTTGAGAGCCCCAGCAGGTCATCAGCAGAGCTGTATTGGAATGGCTTCATCTAAGAGCTTGAGAGAGTGGTTTTTCAGAAAGGTAAAGCTTTGTAGAGGTCCTTCAGCTCAGTGTTTAGGATCTGCTGCTGTAAGTGATGTAAGTTATCAAATCGTTCTAGTACTTTTAAATGGAAAATTAAGCAGAATTACACAGGTTTTTTTCTAGCTTAATTTTCAGTTTGACAAACTGCCTTTTTGTGCAGGTAATGGGGTAGTTAATGTGCTAAATATAAAATTTGACTTTATTTGGCAACTGCAGTACTAAAGTGAAGCAACGTTGCCAACATTTGTACTGAGAGAAAGGCTATGAGCTTTAAATAGCAACACTGTTTTGGGGGTTTTTTTGTTTTGACAGACTTCTGTTTCAGAACTTCAAGTACTTATAAGACTGGCGGCACTGAGTGGGAGGGCAGAAGCCTGTAGATAGTGTCAGATATTGCATTTTATATTTTATAGCCTGAGTTACCTGTACGCCATCTGTAACTGGTAGTTCTGTGGCTGGGAAGTCAAATTCTTCTGTTCATTTTGTACCACCTTCTGAAACACAAATTAGGTTTCTTGTATATAAATATGTGCACTGGTAATATGTATTGGTATGTTGTATTTAATATAGTAAAGTGGAATTTGTACCCTTCTGTGAGCAGAAGGGAATAAGATAACTGAGTTTCCCTGGCAACTCGAAACTTTTCTGTCTCAGTCTGAGAGGCAATGAACTGCTAGAACTAGAAAGATGCTTATGCTTCTTACTGTGTATGCTAGTATAAATGATGTGAGGTAAAAGTCAAGGACTACTTAAAGACCGGTGCCAGGTGCATGTTTTCATTCAACTGTGGACTTATGAGTCCTACTCTTTTAATAACTACCTGTTGCTAAACAAATTAACTTTATATTAAAAACTTTCTGACAGTATTTCTCTACTTGTATGTGCTGAAAAAAGTTCTGAGTCTATATACTTCACCTCTAACCAAAATGCTAGTTATAGCATTATAAATGTTAGTCATAACTCTTGTCCATTCCCTGTTTTGTTTTGGTTTTTTTTTTATTCAAGCTAGGGAAATTAGAGTGATGACTTTGATATATACTAGACTTCTTGGTATTTCTCCACTACTCTGAAAAATGTCACAAGTCTACAATATGTTTAGAATAGTTAATTCTATTACTGTCCATGCTGGTTCCTATCCTAATTTGTTATATTTTCATCCAGAGTGAAAAACATACAAACATTAGTTATTATATAAAGCTGTCAAGCTTAAGCAACCATTAGAGACTTGCATTTGGTTATTTTTTGACTTCACCTTGTAAGCAATGAGGCTAACCTTCCTTCAGTATGGAAGAAGTATGCTGACAGCTCGAAGAGACTATCTAGCATCACTCTGTCTACCGTATACAGGACTGGTTCTTCAGAAGCAAACCTTTCTCATCACGCACTGAAATCCTGCAGGTGTCCAGCAGAAGAAAATTACCACCCTGGGCAATGAACTGAACTCTTTCTTTACCTTGAATTAAAGTAGCAATCATTAAAAACCACAATTAAATGGCTTTATTTAAAGCAATGAAAACAAATGTGACCTGCAGACAAGGCTAGGCAAGCCTTCGCCTCCCAGAAAATTTGATTTCTTGACAAGAAATGCCACTGCAAAACAATGTTTGGGTGAAGGAGCTTATGAACTCAGTTTAAAAACCTTTTGAAAATAATCCTTTTTGAGGCGGTGATTTTTCCTGAGTCAACTGTGAACCAACATGTTATACATAATGACAGCAGAAGCCATTGTTTCTGAAAGGCAAAGTAGCTTCTAGCTGTCATTTGGACAGTATGAAGTGACATAATCAGAGAAAATACTTATTATTTTAATAATAATCAGTTTAAGATAACTTCTGTTATTTATTGATCCTTAGGGCAAAGGTATTCAGAAGGAAAAGGAGGCTTCCTCACTGGACTGAAAAATGAGAATTTAAATTAGACTTCTTGTATTTCTTTTCATCTAGTCACTGTGTAGTCAGACAAGAGGACAAAACCTTCAGGTTTCTGCAAAACCATTACTTTTTTTATTCTTAAGTCATTGAATATTTAAAACGAGAAAATCTAGAGAGGAAAAGTTGAAAGGCTCAAGTGGGTTTTTTGTTTGTTTTGATAGTCAGCTTAACTTCCAACAGTCATTCAACCTTTTCTTAATGGAGGAAGTAGTGCCATGAAAATCTCTAGAAACCTGTGCCCAGAGCCTGCTCACGCAAACAGTGAAAACACGGATGCAGAAGTTGAGATGAGTGGCTTTTTTTTTGTATTTTTGACTGAAGGGAAAGTGTATGTGTAGTGTTGTTTAGTTTCTGATCCAGAATGCTTATGGAAACTTCTTGGCAGTAGAATTGGTGATGCTCCCCCACACATGCATACACATGCACAAAAATCTTGGAAGTATCTTTTCTGTTCTAAAAGCTTTCAAATTTTTAAAGCAGTAACAAAGTGTTAAAACATCTATGACTAAAGTATGAATTTTCGTATCCTAAGTGAACCTAGAAAATTCCTTAACTTTAGACTTGAATGAGAAAATGCTTGTTGACAGGTCTAGTCATGCTCAGAAAATGTGTATTTTTAGAACATCAGCATACTGTACCTAAGAGTGAGAATAACCAAATGGGTCTCTTCAGAGAACCATAAATTGCTGGTATACTACAGAAGTAGGTGCGGAGGAACAGCAGAGCCAGTCATGGCAGTGACAGAGATGGCATTACTTTTTTTTTTTAAACAGCCAGGCTAAGCCAATGTGTTTTACATGAATAAGATGATGGATCACTGTGAATGTATGGTACTAAACTTAATTGTGAGCTTTTCAGTGACTTTTGTGTCTTGATGGCGGCAAAGAGTATGTTGGTAGTTGTGGTAGAAGCTTCGTATTGAGTGCTTGTAATTAGCCGACTGGTTACTGCGGGGTGCAGAGCATATATCACAAACTTGCAGCACGTTATTTTCTTGGCATATATTCAGCTCCAAATAGCACTTGTGGGAGTTGGTAAACTCCCTAAAACAGGGTGCCTCAGGGAATGCTTTCCCTTAGAGAAAGTGACTTTCGGTTTTGGAATGTGTACAAATGCCAGGGGCTGCTTCTTACTCCTGCCAAGCTCTGAACTGCATCTCGAGTTTTAATAATACTCGCGGGCTGTTTCCTATGAATGGATCTCCTCGCTTTGTTGTGCTGGTTTGTTGGAAATGTGGGCACTCTCCTTGACTGCTCCCACTTGTTCTTTAAACTTGACAGCATTGTGGTGCAGTGTTGCAAGGAAGACATTCTCAGGCCTGGTCAGAGAATCACCTGTATGAGATACTTCAGGTTGGATATTGTTAATTTGCTACTTGAGTAACCTCCAGAGAGTGACTGTGAATAAAATCAATTGCTAGAGGAAGGAATAACTAAATTTACGTGTGTCAAAGCAGGAAGAAGCTTCATGCTACTGCAGAAGACTTCCTCCCTTCCCCAGGCAAATAGTACTCAGTATTTTCACACCATCCATTGTAAGTGACACATTGCTCCCAAGTTGTAAGTGGATGTTTTCCCTCTAACTATTTTAAGAAAGGAATATTTGGGTTGCATGTTTTGTGTCTTTACTAAAGCACTATCTGGTACATATTTTTTTTTTTTATTACTACTCAGGAGGAATACTGCATTGTGACTCTCTTAAATATATCTTTTTATAGTCTGGGGAGGTAATAGAGACAAAATACAGCAGGCATTATTAGAGGCTTAGACATCAGCTTCTGTTTGAAACAAAAATGTAAAGTGCATTTCCTTTCTCTCTGCACTGCCTTTCTGTAGCACTGATCAGATTTACTTTGCCTTTCCTACTACTAATACAATTAGTTAATACTTCAAAAAGCATTGAAAAACAATGAGCTTTCTGTAAAGATCTTATCTGTGGTCCTTTTAGCTAGATCTTTGGCATGGGTTCAAAATTTTTAAGGCTGATAAGTGTGACTTAATTCCCAGGGCATGGTTTCTGTTTAGTGACGATCACTGCAAACACAACTTAATGATTCTCAAGATAATTTAATGTACAGCCTCTAGATGCAATTTCTCTAGTGTAAGGGAATGAAATCTATTTCTTCTAATCAAATTTGAGTATCTGATTCCAAGATCTGTGTGTGCTAGATTAAGTGATCTATTAGCAGTAGCCTACAGCTCTCTCTCTTATCATTTTACAGGCAACAAAACACATTCAGGCCCCCTTTTGCTTTGCCCCTGTTTCTACTTTGTGGGAAATTAAAATTGTGATGCTCCATATCACTGGAAGGTCACTTTTTGATAACAAGGTGCGCCTTGATATGAAGAAACTCACCTGAAGCAACAGGTACTTTCTAAGGAGACCAGGAGCTCCTGCTGCATGTAGCCAGTGCAGTGGTAAATGAACTCAAGAGGCTGCACTGAGGACCACACTTCATCTGATGAAGTTAAGCGTGTGAGTTCCTGAACAGGCATCTGGGAGCTCCCATTAAATATCCAACTTCTACCAGTTTAGTGATTTCTGAACCCAAGTGGGTGATGGAAGAAAAGGGCCTCCCAACTCATCGGGTCCTTTTGGAAGTGCCCTTGACATACAAGGTTAGGACAATTGCTTTGTCTTCATTGCTCTCTTGGTTAACTTGGCCCTCTTCAGTGCCACTTTTTTGACTTTGATTACCTGAGGCTGGAGAGGGGCTTTGTATTAGTATTGACCAATACAGGGGAAGTGCTGCCCATAGTGCTGTCTTCAGGTATTAAAATGTGCATGCAGAATATGCTGATGCCACAGGCGTAAATGAATGATAAAACAGCTTTATCTAGAACCTTGGAGCTATGATACTTGGTCTAAGAACTGAAGGAGAATGGAGTTGATAATCACCACCACAAAAAATCCCCCAGACACCCACCAAGCCCTAAGTGAGTTAGGTCTTGTTCTGACAGTTAAGAGGGTGTGTACTTCTTCAGATAACATCTCAATGCACTATCACTGTGCACAGCCTCAATTCTGTTTAGCACGTATACTTGATTAATCTTTGGTATTAATTTAGTGCTTTCAGTAGTTTCAAAATAGACCTCAGCAGGGTTGGATTAATCTGAAGTGCTGTTCTATTTGCCTCTCCTTTCTCTGAGGAAGAAGGGGGTTTCTGTTCTTGTGTGGTCGGCTCCATGCACTTGGTACATGAAGGTGCAGTTGTCAGTGACAAATGATTGATGACCGTTACCAGGACTCAGGAATTGAAGCTTTTTCTGTAGCATGTTATATGGATAAAGGTGAAAAACTGAACACTTTCTAGGCAGGTAGTCTGGAGCCTGTTTCTTTATTCCATTTGCTTAACCAGGAAAGGATTAAAAAGAAGTCTTGGGGAAACAAGTGGTGATACAACTGTACAATACTTGGCTTGCAAGAATATCTGAGGCTTATAAGTCTAGCTGACAGTTAGGTCTGAGTTTGGGTTACATTTGGACATGGTTATAGAAAGTGGCAACATCTAACACCTGTCACTTGGGAAAGGTCCTAAATGACTAGTAAATCTTAACCTGTAATGAGGACCATATGGCACTGCTTATTTGCAGCTGGAAAAAATCAGGAAGCCTCGGGAGGTTAGTGCTGAGAGTCTTGTGTGTGGGGGGAAAAAAAAAAAATTCAAGTAGAACTGAGACTTCCTGGAAAATGAAGTGACTTACTGTGTAGTACCATGTCAGCTACTTAGTGCTTGTGCCACGGTGCTGGTGTTAGTTACAGAAATGTGTAACTGGACAGGCAAAGATGGAGGCATGCTTAAACCACTCCTCTAATTTGCTGTGTTCTTGTTCAAGGCGTTTGCTTACGGAGTGTGTAAAAAGCTAGAGGACTGCTTGCATTGAGTTCAGCATTTAGAACTGAAAGGAGTGGTGGTGAAGTGTAGGCTGCCAACAGAGGTGGTATAAAACTCCCAAAGCATCGAAGTCCAGAACTGAAAAGCCAACCAGAGGTACTTTGTTTAGGGTGTTTCTCTATTAATGCTGCGTAGAGGTTCGCGCAGCTGCTGCACTGCCTGCTGAAGAGGAAAATGTGGTGTTTGGCATCTGTCAGTTTATGAGCTTGGAGATGAAGTGGACTAGAAGACCACCTGGTAGCTCACGTTCTGTCTTTAGTGCTCTCTGCTTGCCAAAAGGTGTACTTGCCAAATCGAAACATAGATGCTTTCTTAAGATGTTGCCTCTGGATGGCAGCATAAAGGGTAGTGCTTAACCTGAGCTGCTATTAAGGGAAACTTTTGCAAATTCACACAGCATGATGTGGAGTTGTTTGGAAATTCATGTTCGTTAGGACCGGAATGAAAATACTTGGCTTCTCAGGCCTCTTCAGTTCTAGCTTTGAAATGCTTGTGAGAAGAGCAGTGGAGCTTGATAGGATTATTTTGTTTTCTGTGTGTCCCTCCCATTAAAATATACTACATCGAAGCCTGTTTCTTGTCTGATAAGAGTAAGAGACCACAGAAATGTGAGAGTTTTCAGAAGTGGTGAGAACTGTCCATGCCCTTTTCCTTGCCTACAGTTGAGTGCAAGGCTGGCAGCACTCATTTAAGCAGAGTGGCAACAAGGATTTTTGAAGACTGTAGAAAATGAGCTGCTGTGAGTTGCAAGGGCTAACTCCATTCCTTGTGCTGCCTGCTTAAAGTTTCGTCATGTCCTGAAGAGTTCTTGGTGGTCTTCCTTTTAAAGTCAAGTATGGAGCAAGGGAGACATCTGGCATAGCAGGGAAGTTGACTGGATGTCCAGATTTTGCACTTTCTGGTACAGGAATCAGACACAGGTTCTGTCAGGTTCCAGTACCTCCTGTTCCAGGGGGGTAAATTCTGTGTGTATTTGCCTGTTGCTTTCACCTTAGTTGATAAAAAAGGGGGGTGGAAACCTCTGGGAAGTTAAAAAACAGTTTCTGTGTAAGTTTCTTGCTGCCTTGCAGCCTCTCTGGGACTTGATAGAGATGAGTCCTTTCCATTTTTTTTCAGTTTCTCAAAACTGTGATCAGCAGTCCAGGCATCCAGACAGCCTGCCCTTCTACTCCCCTTGTTTGCCAATGGAGTCTCCTGTGCAGCAGCAGTGGCTGCTGCCTGGCAGGTCACTCGTCCTGCCAAAATCTGTAGGTGAGTGGTTCTATCGATCTTGTTCCTGAACCTTTCTCAGGAGCTTCCAGGAAAGGAGAAAGAAATTGTTCCCTCCCACAAGAGAATCGTGTTGCTCTCAGGATTATAGGGAGAAAATTTTATGGCAATAAAATGGGCAAATAGTTGTAGGATAGGGATAAATGAAAGTTAAATTAAGAGACTCCAAGTCCCATTGTCTGGTTAGACAATGTCAGTTGGTCTAAGGAAAGATCTATTGCTGCAAATAGTGGTTTTATTTTAACTCGAAACTTCTGTAAAGATAACCTCTACAGAGTACTGTGTGTTTAGAAAGCTATAGTTTGCTTTAAAGCAGTAAAATTCCATCTCATTTTACTACAAGGTAGAGGCAGAAAAATTCAATCCTTTTTAGAAAAGAGCTCACCTCTATTGCTTGTGGCACAACACTTTTAGCACAGACATAGTTGCTTAAAGTTTTTGCATATTCTGAAGGTAGTTATGCTAAGGTTCTCTTGCTTATTTTTTTTAGAAAATTAGTCCTTTAATTCCACACAATTCATGGTAACTGTATTTTAAGAGAAAATTTATTGACCCACAAACTTTCTGTATAATCAGAACATTCATTTGGGGTGTGGTAGCTAGATTTTTAGAGGGTCTCTTACTGTTAGATTTCATGTCACTAATGTAATATAAGCTACTGGGGTGTCTAAAAAGCAAACAGCCTAGTGCTGCCTTTTAAGAGGAAAACCAAGGGATGTTTATCCATAAGGGGTCTCAGAATCTTTTTTTTTTTTAACCTGCCTCTGTTCTGTTCTCATTCATGGTGGTCAGAACTGCGGCTACTACAGCTAAGCACTTCCTCTGCAAGCCTGAACAGATCTTGTATTGTGCAGACTTCAAAGATAGTGCCTCGAGGTGTAGCAGGTTAAATTACATGTCAGAAGTTCCCTTACTTTTCACAAAAAAACCCCCCAGGATGGTCAAGAACTACAAACCTGTTTGACTCCTACTAAGAGAATAAGTTTCATGGTCTAAAATGTGTCTTTGGGTAGGTAAACTGAGGGAAATGATTACTTAAAAAGATATGTGATCTTGTAATTCATGTTCTGCTTTAGAAATGTTACTGCTCATAAATACAATACTTCAGTGAGAACGGGATGGCCATTTGGGTTATGGAGCTGTGATGGCTTTGCGGTAGATGACTTCACTATTTGAGTAATAAACTATTATCTGCAGACTTGTACTCTTGATACGCCTCAAGAGCATGTACGTGAAATCCTAATTAGATCTCACAACAGCTGCCTTAACTCTGCTTGTCAAATCCCTACAAAACCTTTTGTTTCTTGATTATATTCGTGTCCAGGCAAGTGAAAGGAAACTCAGCTTGCTGAAGATAAATGTTGAAATCTTTGACCTGGATGAGTAGTAAATCCTTAGCTAGATAACCGTGCAGGTGTTTTGTTACACAGATCTGGGCAAGCTAATAAATGTGAGGATGCCCTTCTGGACCACCACCAAAATAAAGCTTCATCTTTGCTTGGAAATGAAAGGCTGAATTTCTGTTGTAGAGCTACGAATAATTGACTTTGAGGCTTTTGCATGGTTCCAGCAGAAAGAGTACTGTAGTCTTGCTCCTAGGACGAAGGCATTTGTGTGTTGAATTTTCTGATTTTAATCAAAGAATTTTTAACAGCAGTCTTAAATATTGGATAATTCTAACAATATAATGTTCCCTTTTTCTCTGATGTTAATACATTATGTTCCTGAGGGGTAAGCTGATATATTTGAATGCAGGGGTGATGTTAGTAGTGTTTAGGGAACTCCTCTAGCAGTGGAGTAACCGAGGCGCGGTTTTAATACATTACAGGCCGCACCAGCATTTAAAATCAGTAGCTGTGCATGATCAGTTGTTGATTCTTCCTTGACCTCCTGCTGCCACCAGAACTGAGCTGTCAAGAAAAGCGCGCAGTCTGTCCATACAGGCTGCATTGCTAGGTCGGGTCAGTAATGTCACTATGCTCCTCTAGAAATGAGAGGGCTTATCAAACAGGGAATTCTGCATTCATGGTAAAATGATACATAAGGAGGATGTTGAAGCAAAATTGCTCAATCTCTAAATGTTCAGACAGTTGGATAAAGGAAACAACATACAGTTTAATATCTGGGTTGAGGATTCATTTGTGAGCAACTTAGGTCATGTCAGACCTTTTCTGAGAGTTTGCAAAGGCACCTCATTGATTCATGATTACTAATTTCTGATCTGTGAATATCAAGCTCTGTAAATGACTGGCTTCCCTCCCCATCCTTCTCATCTTTCCTGTGGAAAAAGTATTAAAATATTGGTAAAATCCTATCTGCTCAAGAACTTACACATTATTTAAGTACTCATGTATACTTTAACTTGGGCTTTTGGATACTCCCTACATACACACAATTAACTGTTTAGTTTCCCTGCTGCTGCATGTACGTAATGGTAAATAATTTCTGAAGTGTGAAATTTCCAATCTGAATGTGTTAGTTAAGCAGCTAATGTATTGCTTATATGGTGCTGCGTTACTTTGATTCTGACAAAGACAGAAGGTCAGGCTAACCTTCCTGAAGCCATTAACCAGCCCTCTATGAGTTTTATTAGCTAGCTTGTAGTAACAGTGAAGATGATTCTGGCTTCCCTTCACACTTCTAGGAAGTCCCAAGTTGCTGTTCTCACCAGAAATCCTGTTCATCTGCCTGGCAGGTTTTTAGGAATGTTTTGTTCAACACTGATGTGAATGGCAGCTGGGAGGTGGAGAGGGAAGGGAGTGGACTGTACTGAAATCGCCTTGTTACTGACAGCTCCAGGCCTGATGAGAAAGGAGGGGAATGTGCCCAGTACGTAAAGCAGGCTTTGAGCCAAAACAAATTTTGAGGGTAACTTAGGCTTATTCATTTCACTGAGCTGACTGTAACAAACCTGTGGCCAAGAGTAAGAAGTTACTTTGATTTCAAATGTGTGCTTTTTTCTTCAAACTGAAAAACAAACAAAAAACCCGCATTCTGGTGGTGTAAAGTAGTTTCCCTCAGTCCATGTACGACACAAAAGACTGAGCTTGTTCTGGAAGAATTATCCTTTGACCAGTAAACCAATACCATCCCTCCTTTTATATACTAGTGAAAAGAACTTGCTCTCCACACATGGATTCAATGGGGTAGAAGCTGTCAGGAAAATCCAATGAAAGGATTAGCTAAACTTGAATAGATTAATTAGAGCCCTTGATTGTGTCTTGCTATGCAAAAGTCACAGCAAAGGAAGTGGCAGTGATAGTGAGTTCATCTTTGCAGGTACATGGTGGGGAGGGGGGGCAACAGGAGTACAGTAGGTAGGAAAGCAATCTGAGCTGTTTCAGCCCTGTTCTTAAGGGCTGCCTCGTCCATGGCTGTGTAGTTGCAAAGTGAAAGATGTTAATAGGCATGAAGATTGTAACCAGCTCCTTATGATCAAGCCACAACTCGCTATTATATCTGCTATTTTTTACCATCTTAGCTGTCACATAAGACAATGTGTCATACTGGCCAGAGCTAGGAATTGAGCTACTGTTGAAGGCTTCTGGTGTGACTTGTTCCGTTCCCCAACCTATAACAAATGTACCAAGTGTAACTCGGAGTTCTTTGGAGTCACTTAATTTTCCATGTCTGAAAACTCAGTAAGTCGTCTGATTTTTCAGAACTGGTGATGATTAAGCTGTTACTAAGGGCAAACTACTGATTACAACCATCTAGATCCTGCTCTTAAAATAGATTTTCCAGTGCTTGAAAAGTTGGAGGCATTGTATCTGCTTGCTTTATTTGAGGTGTGGGTATCTCATTGCTTGTGTGCAGGAGCAACTCCAAGTGTTGTTATGCGTTGATATAGAGCTTGGATTTTCTTTGCACTAATGGGAGATACAGAATTAAATTTCTGACATCAGAAATCTCTAGCCTGTGGCTGCGGAGTGGCTTTCAAACTTGTACTAGCTTGTTATGCAGTGAGCGTTCTCCTGTAGCGCAATTTTTGTGCCTGCTTTCCTGAGTAAAAAAGGCCTTGAGATTACTGAAAAGTCTAAACAAGGAGAAAGTTTTCACTTAGAATAGGTCATTAACCTTTTTTTGCTGAGCCAACATGTTTTACTTTATGTTGGTTTTTGTGCTCTACTGCAGCGTGACCCATAAGTGTGGCATGAATTGATCTTGATATATGAGTAGTACAAATTCTCAGGGCTTTTTTTCTTGAAACTATTTTGTTTAAAAAAACAAAATTTAATTTGGTGGAGATACAAGTTGACGCAAATAAGAAAAACAACCTGCCAAATACAGCTTTTGTACAGAAAGATAGATGACTGTACTGAGGAAATACTTCTTGATAAGCTTGTGAGTGAATAGATCTTCCCAGGATTTAGGCCAAAATTACTGCCATTTGATTAGAGTGGGTGTTTGAAGAGTTTTCCAGTGAGAGACTTTTTAGCTTCCCCTCGCTGCTATCTGGGAAATACCATGTTCCCTTCCTGAAGCAGTGCCTCTGACCTGGATATTCAAAACCGTCTGTCAAAAAGCGTTCAGTGACTACACCTGACTCTTCAAGATGGGCTGATTGTGTATGTTAAGAGGCTGCTGAAAATGTAAGGAGTCCAGTATGAATAAATGACTGTGCGAGACAGTCACAGGTTAAAAAAAAAAAAACAAACTACAAAACTGTATTGATTAAATTGAAATATTTTTTGCCCTTAAACTACAAATAGAATAGGGAGAGAAGCACTTCCTTCAAAAACTTTAAGATGAGTCTAAATCTTCCTGTATAAAAGCTTTTTTTAGTGCCGCAGGATTGGGAAGGATGCACTGCCGTTCACCATCATATCCATCATTACTTTTTGCCAGCATATGCGGGAAAGGTGGCCCTTTGTTAGCTCTTCCAAAATCAGCAAAGTCAGTCCCTGACTTCTAAACAAGCTGACTTAAATGTCGCTTCTCCCTTTGCTTTATTTTGGGACAGGCATAGTTGAGAGGCTAGGTGTATGGGGAAGTGCTGGGGCTTGAGGCCAGAGAGAAAAAGGCTCCAGGAGAGCGGGTGAATCTTAGGGCTGTTGTCTTCCTGCTTAGGAGGGTGTAGCAAAGATGGAGCCAGGCTCCTCTCATCCTGCACAGGGTAAGAGGTAATAGATGCAAGTTGCAACATAGGGAATTCCAGTGAGATTGGAGACGGTGGGGTCAGGGAGGAGGAAGGTTCCCCATAAAGGCAGTCAGACACCAGACCAAGAGCCTAGAGACGGTGGGATCTTCACCACTGTAGTCAGTTGATGTGGGCAACTGGGCAAGGGCCTGTGCAACCTGCCTGAAGTTGTCACCCTATGATTCCTTCCATACCAAGTTATTACACACTTGCATTTTCTTTAACTGGATCTATTTTGAGTAGTCTGTTCACCTCAACAGTTCACCTGGAAACTCAGAAAATTTTTGTTAGAACCACTCTCTGGAAGCTGTGAGGAAAACTAAATGAGTCTCTTCTGTTTCATAACGTCAGTAAATCCTCCTTACACTGTGCAGGATCTTCATGCTTTCCATGTGTGCGTTATTTTAGCCCATGTGTGTTTTACCACTGCTCAGCTTTCGATATTTTTTTATGAGGGCTGATTTACATTTTTTTTCTTCCCTCTGCCTCTTGGAGGGAGCAAGGATTTTCAGGTAGCTCTCACGATGCTATCCTTGTAGTAAGAAACCCGTGCTGCTGCGTGGTGTCTAGGTAACCTGCTGTTTCTTTGCGTTAGGCTTGTGCTGTGAGGCAAGGGAATATTGCATGTAACTAAGGTTAATCCCTTTTAAATGAAGCTTTGTTAACGAGATTAATCCTAAAACTGGTTCACAAGGAACTTGCTTTTTTAAAATCCACTTCTAAAAGTGAAAAGTATCTGATACCAAATTCACAGCGTAACTGGGATTGAAGGGAAACATCAGAAGGGCATCTCGCCAAACACCCTGCTCCAAACAAGGTCATCGGTGGGGTCAGGCCAGGTTACTGAGAGCTTGCTCCAGTCTGATCTTTGAAAACCTGAACTGGCTAGTCAGGTTTAATTTCACCTTAGGAAATGGCTCGGTAAACCCCCTGTTAACCAAAAATTTTGGGGTTTTTTGTATATTGACTCAAACTGACTACAAAACACAAATGGAAGATTTCTGAGGGATGCCCTTGTCATGCTGTGCTACTGCTGTACTACTGCTGTACTTAAAGCTCTGTCTTTTGCTGCAAGATGCTTTAGCTGATCCTGGGTTTGTGTAGCTCCATGTGAATTAGGGTCCTTCTGTGTTTTCAGTAGGATGCTCGGTAGTGTGTTTGGGCTGAGAGCCAGGATGTTCCTAGTGCCAGGCAGGTGATGGGTCGTGTCTCTAAATGCTTCTGTGATAATGAAGACTAGAATTCAGGTGTGGGTGTACTCTAGACCTGACACACCAACTGGTTTCCTGCTTGACTAAAACCTTGCACATAATGTTCTCTGTAGATTATTGGGAAGGAGCACCCCAAATGCTCAGCTTTTCAAGCTTCTAAAGCGTGTGCTGTATTTAATACAATGCATTTTTAAGACAGTGCTTTTGTTTAAACAAGTTGAACTCTAAAGATACGCACCCAAGAGCATCTGTCATGGTTTTTAGCTATAAAGAGGTTTTAAAATGGATGTCCATATATATTATGTAGAGACATTATAAAAAAAAATTTCATTTATTCTAGAAATCTCACTTCTGTAAAGGTATCTGCTCATCTCTGAAATCAACAGGGAGCTCTAGTGAGTATCTCATGCTGGGGGGTGGCGTGTGTGGGTGTGGAAGAATAGAAATTAAGTGGATGTGGTGTGGAAAGATTACCGAACTTGGATCTGCTTTGTGAATCAAGCTTCCATATCTCCCTTCTCCGACCACTTAGTATTTGGCCATCACTCCGCTTATGCTGGAGACTGTAGCTGGCTTGTCGTGCGTTGTTGTGGTGTGTGAATGTAGTGAGATACTAGGGTTTTTTAAAAACCTGTTCTCAATAACCGAGCTGTGGAGGGAAAAATTAATCATGTAGTAAGTATCTTTCCAATAACTCAAATATGCTTGCAAGCTTTGGTTTAAACTCTTGTTCAAAACCTGACATCTACTGGTGGGAACTGTAATGGGCCCCTGTGGCCATAGGTGTGGCATTGTACCTGCCCTAGAGTAAATGATGTTGAGCATAAATTGAAGTTTAAAATTTCTGGGGAAACTGTAACCGTAATATACTTAGGTACAAGGATAGGGAAAAGTGATTGAACTTTCAGTTAACTGTATCTGCTTTGATCACATGTATAACAGCTAGATGACAAATTTTATGGGCTTATATTTTAGACTAACTTTTATAATAGTATTAAAAACTTCGTACAGTATTATGTTGATTAAAAACTATTTTTTTTCTTCTCTCTTTAAAGGCTTGCCATGGATGTACATCTTTATCCAAATGTGATTGCAGTGGAGTAAAAGGTGAAAAGGTAAATATCTTTTTTTGTCTGTCTGTTTACTGGTAGTCCAATGAATGAACCACTGAGCAGCTGGACCATGGAAGTGGCACAGTTTTGATAGAACTTTCCCACCATACATAGCTGTTAGCCAAATAAGCAGCTAGTTAAGTCAAACGTATTCTTGGATCAAGCAGAGTGAAAACCATCCCCAACCCAAAAAACAACCCAGTGTGATTCATTCAGTGCAATGGGCTGTTTGGGACTGCCCAGACAGTGTCTTAAGGTGAAGAGATGCATGTTGACATCTCGGAGCTTTCCTGCTTCCACTCTCACCACCTGAGCTCAATATATCTGTGCAGTACTTCATGCTTCTAACACCATTATTTCTTAATGGTTTACAATTTTTTTTCCTTTGAGGAAACAGCAGGTGCCCAGCATTTCTTTTAGTTACAGTGCAGTGTAGATACACAGCTCAGTACTTGCCTGCACTGAGCCTTTGCTCAAGTGTGGGAGCCTGGCTGTAGGTAAATCGTGGTTAAACAGTTCCCATATAACTGCTGTCACAGGGCATGAATGTGGTGTGATCACTGCAAGGGGGAGAGACTGCCTGAAACACTTCTACTCTAAGACTTGTAAACAGTTTGCTTGAGATGCAATGGAGTCTTCTTAAAGGTGTGAACCGATAACAAAGAATTTGATAAGGCTGTCTTATCAAACCACTTCCCCTATCTTAGCAAGGTTCCAGAAGGGCTTCAGTGCTCTACATAAATTTGACCCATTTCAGAGGTGACTTTTGACATTGCATAACCTCAAATGAAGAAAAGTAATGCAAAATAATCAGTCACTGCACTGGCACTGTAATGTGCTGATGCAGACTTTTACTATTGGCTGAGGTTAAACCAGGCAGATGTCCAAAATTCAGAGTAATTCTTGGTGCCACACCTGCCATCCAGATAGCTCCAACCAGATGAGGTCATTCCTTGGCATTTACTTCCTTTTAGTTCATCCCCCGCTTAAGTAGTGAAGAACAGCATCCCCTTGATAGCAAGCTTTCTGAGTTAGATTTGGTTTGCCAAAACATGAACCTGGTTGATGAGTTCATGCAGGAGCTTCAAAGTGCGGGTGGACAAACCGGATGTATCCTAACGCTAGACACAGGACTGTTTCAGGCTTAGTTTGAAGGCCCTTAAGCATTAGGCTTGCATTCACAAAAAATTGTAGCAGGACAACTTTGGAGAAACTTTCTGTAATTAAGTTGGCCTTTTTTTGGACTAGTCACAGCTATTTTGTGAATTCAGTGAGCAAATGGCTACTGGCTGGCTAGCGTGGATAAAGAAAACCTATTAGTAAATCTTGTTTTCTGGGTAAAATCAAGCAATTATTTTTCTCTCAATGATTCAGGTTTCTCTTTACACTGCTGTTACACATGCAGGGATGGATCTTGACCTGCTTGATACTTTCCGGTTCTTCAGTGTGATTTAATGAAATGGAGATAGTCACCTTTCTCTGGTGAAGAATGTCTTGGGACTCTTTGGAGTCAGAAGGAGCTTTTTGTCCAAATACAGTCAGCAACTGGAGCATGAGAGCCTTGTTCAAGACTGAGCTCTCGAGTGCAGACTGTCCTAGCAAATTGCTAAGGAGAACTGCAGAGGAGAAACTCATCCACATCTTGTTTCCAACCTCTGGCCTTTTCTGAAGGGAATTACAGCAAGTCCTGAGCAGAAGAGTGAGAATCTTGATAGCCTTTTGTGTAAAGGATGTGGGGAAGGAAAAAAGCCTCCAGTAAAACAAGCATAACATCAGACCAAATATTTATGTAACAGTAATGCATCTTCCTGGAAAATTCTTTGGGGGCTACAAATTGATCAAGGTGTAATCTTTTTCTAATAAAATTTAAACCAAAAAATCCCAAACAACATAAACCAAAACAGAGCTTCACCTGCTTTCTCTGTCTTTTTTTTTTTCTCTCATGTCTGAGTCCTCCTAGGGAAGGGAGGGCTGTGTGTGTCTGAGACTCCCACTTATTGAACCAATAGGTATAAGGCAAGTTTTCATCTGCAGAATGCAAGATTCTCTTTGAAATCTGGAAAGTGTCCTGAGGTATGCCAGAGGTTTTTTGTGCTGTTCTTTTTAAAACAGCCCTTCTGAAGCTTGCAGACCATCATGTACATTGTGTAAAGGAACAATGAAAAGCAAAACCTGTTTCTTGCAAATATTTATTTTATAGTGTAAATGGCTGCTTCTGCAAGTTTCGGGCTTCTACTTTGTATTTGATGCTTGACATTTGGTGTTTCTCCTTCCTTCTCCGGTGACCTCTAAACCAGGAGTCAAACTCTGTAAGTTTCTTGCCTAATTGGTGTATGAAGAGCATTAGACAAGGAGCTGTTTAAATAATCTCCCCTCTTTGATTCTCCTATTCAGAGTGTGACAATGTACTTGTAGAACTACTGGAAGTCAGACATACAGAACCTGGTTCCGTACGGGGAAGACAGGAAAAGCTTTGTCAAATGCACTCAGTGAAGCCCCATGCTTCTGTTCCACTGTGTTTCACTTCTGGCCCGAAATCAGCTTGTGCATCCAAGTCGCTGTCCACTTGCATTAAGTCAACTAAGAAGTGCTGCTTTGTTCAGCTTAGCAGAGCCTAATGCGTTCCGTTTGAGACTCCAAAGTAGCTGCCTTCCTAAGCATCCTAGCATTCCCTGCAGGATATCCACGTTTTAACAGATCAGGTGAAGTAATACAAGTTGAACTGTAACAAATAGGAAAGCTATTTTCATGTCCTGCCTTGGGGTTCCACAGCTTCCATGCTGCCAGTGATTCCTGTTTACCTTTGCCGTGAGCCCTTTTAGCACCAGTAGCGTGTTATCTGTTGGAGAATCAAAGCACAGTAAGCTTTTTTTGGATGGTGACAAAAATAGGTGTACTAAAATTTTATTCCTCTGCTCAGGCCCACCTTACTAAACTGAAATAAAATGGGCAGTGTAAAATTCAAACATATCTAAAATGGTATAATGAAGAAATGAGAGAAATTTACTGGAGAAGTGGGTAAAAATTGATTGCAGGTGGGAGCCAGTGTGCTGTTACAGTAGTGAACTGGATCAGGTAAGAGTGTTAAAACTGAAGTAAATTAAGCTGCTACATACAGGTCCTTATAGGAATTGCTCTCACTTTTCAACTTGAAGAGAAATGTAGAATTACTTTTCACTTAAGGAACTGGATTATGATTGGGGTTTAAATAAATATTGCTTGGCGCTTTTGAGATTACCACCGAAAACAAGTTGCTCTGTAAACTAGTTTAGTTTTCAGCCTAATCAGTTCCTTCATATATTGTAGCACAACTATTTGTGTATCTGTGATAGAAACATGTGGCTTAAGATTGGAGGGACCATGTTTTTCACAGCACCTAGGACAGAGCTGTTCTTTAGTTATTACATATGGTTAGTCTTTGGCATTTTAAAGGAGAACTTCACAAGGTGCTGAGTTTACTGGGTTTGTGGATCACGATGTTAGGGTTGCAAGTCCGAAGACTCAGCTGTGCTGCAGGTTCCCGATATACAATTTCAGACGAGCTTGGTGCCTGGGATTCTGCCAAGAAGAGCTTATCAAATCTGAGCTCTGAAGGCAGTTCCAATGCTTTGCCTCTCTATGCAGATACAAGAAATCCATGCCCTTAACAAAGGAAGAATATCTTATTCTTGGACTCTCTGGTTGTATATTCTTGGAGCTCTGAGTCTCCGAAAATTATCAGGATACACCCTCAAGATCCCTATTTCCTTCTGCTGTTATCATGGTAAAAATTTAGTACGGATGTCTCTCAAGCTCAGCTTTTCATTTTGGTTACAAATTGCTAAGAAATAGTTTAAAATGCTCAGATTTTAATCGCTTGGTCACGAATAATTAATGCGCTTCACAAAAGTTGGCCTGAGCTGCACTGATATGGCCCTGTTTTCCAGGCAAATTTGAGCATCTGAACTTCATGGAAACAGCCATATTTGCAAGGTGTGCAATAGGAAAAGTCTGGAGGCAGGAGCAATGTCTGAAAACTGCTCTTATAGAGTCCTTGTAAACACTATTGAAGACAAAAAAAATCCCCCCAACATCATTTGTATTCTAGAGACAGTTTCTCCCTCTACTCAACTTGCCCTCATTTCTTTCTCCAACTGATTTTTTGATCAAAATTAGAGATTATAGTGCAGCTATTTCCTCTGTCATTATTTTGATACAGTTCGCTTGGGAACTGTCTGGTGTAATCGCTCAGCTGTCCCTGAGCATAGTCCTTCAAATCATCTGTCCTCTCTTGGAGGTAATTTGCTGATAAACTCCGCAGGAGTTGCCCTGGCAACAGTTTCCTTGTGCAAGGCTCTCATTGTTGCTGCTCACTTTGAAAGTGGGCTTGGAAAACACTCATTTCATAATTTCAGTAGTGCAGTTCAGTAGCATCATGTGTTGCCTCCTGTATTTTTCTTGCTTAACTTTTTGGCTTCACTTTAAAGTCCTTGGCTTCCCACTTCTGTGACTGCTTAGAATGGAAACCTAAGAGTCGTTGCATTTTAGAGAACAGTTCTTCAACCTTAGGGAAAGTAACATCTGCAGATTGTTACTAGAACCAACTTTTAGCAAATGGTTGGCCTTGTGTGTCGTCTAACAAGAGAAGTGTGACCAAGTTGAGATGAGTAGGTGTTGTGTAGCCTGGCTCATACCTGACACGTCATGTGCTTGTACGCAGGTGTCTTTCCTTAGTGTGCAAATACAGTTCTTGCCAGAGCTTGCTCCAAAGTTTGGCTTTGTCTAACGTTTTCCCTATCTGGCACTCCCAAATTCCTCCTCCTCTCTCCTTCAGGGACCTGCTAACCCTTTCATATCCTGCTGTGAGACAGTAACACTCCTCCACAGCCTGGTGCTTCAGATGCAGTGGTACACCAGCTGTACGGCCCCGTGTGAGAGCACAGCCTGGCACTTCGAGTACAAAGGCAGTTCAGCTCCTGGCTGTCAGACTGAAGCTAGCCTCAATTTATGATGCTCTTTCAGCATTTCCACAGGGGATAAAAGATGTCTGTCCTGTATAAGAACGATGTGTAACCTACAGTAAAAGAGGAGTATGTTTACATTTTAATTAATAGGAAACTTAATTTAGTCTACCAGTTAATGAGCTGTTCATTCCTATCCAAGGAATCCCTGAGTCTCACTATATAGGTAGGACTGAGTACAGCTGGGCTGTTTGTTCTGGAAGGTTGCAGCACTTGCTTGCACACAGCCTTTAATCTCTCATCCTCATCCTAAATCTTGTGTTTCCAAGGAAGTGATACAGCATGTACTGTAAGAGAAGGCAGGAAGAGAATCCTTGTTACTTTCTATAAGCATTTTAGTGAGATTTCAGCATCTTGTAAGTGTTTTGAATGCAACTTCTGAGTTTCTGACTCCACAGTGAAATACAGAGCACCTACCTAAGCAGTACAGTGAGAATATTAGGATTTAAGAATGAGATTTAACACTGCTGTCATGTTGAATACCTGCTGTCACATTTAGCATCCAGCTGCTTATGGAAAATAATGAGAAGATGAGCAAAGCCTTAATACTGCCTTTTGCATGTTGTGCTCCAGGCTGCAGTTAGGTGCTTCTGTCAGCTCGCAATCCCCAGTCTTCAGTTCTCTGCTGCTGTCGTCTTGAAGATGGGAGATTGCTGGTTCAGTTCTTTCACCTGACTGAGGAGAGCTAGGCAGGACCTCCCAAGTTTCTAGAGAGTGCTATAGCTGGTAGACTGCGAGATAAGAGATGTGGGAGCTTAAATACTGGATAAACATCCTATGAAACCTGTTGAAGTGATGCAATTAAAGGCTGTGTGTGTATGTGCATGTGTGTTCAGGAATTTCTGTAGCTAAGCAGGTGAGATGCTTAATCATTGTTAGTTTGCCTGTATGATGATGTCCTACAGAAAACCAGAAAGATAATGTGTTTTCTGAATTTTTCTGTCATAACTTGTGCTTTTATTATGTTACACCTCCACCACCACCTCTTCTCTTTGTAGGGTGAAAGGGGATTCCCAGGCTTGGAAGGACAGCCAGGTTTGCCTGGATTTCCAGGACCTGAAGGACCACCTGGTCCAAGAGGCTCGAAGGTAAGTGCTAATTTACCTGAATAGCATGGAAATACTGGGTGGTGTTAGCTGGCTTGCAGTGCTGATCCTAAATCATTCCAGAACTCCTCATTATCATCGGCTTAATAGCCAAAATCTTCAGATCATGGGATGCGATAAAGCTTTTTTGTTTGATTTAAATAGTCAGCCAGAGGAAAAAGCTTGCTTTACGCTTTCTATTCTTCACCTACGCATGTGCCTGCAAACCCTACAGGTATCCTTCCGGTAGGTACTGCAGATGAAGGTCAAAGAACAGGTTTGGCAAGGGGCTGTAATGTGGTTTTATTAGGTCTTGCACTGATAAGAGGGGTGTTCTGCTGTTAGCTGCCCAGAGGGGTCCCACCACACCAGTAAGCTGTTGTTAGGCCTGGTGGCATTCCT
>NW_010413177.1:48014-75249 GCF_000710305.1 Buceros rhinoceros silvestris | reverse complement strand
TGAGCTGAGTTTGAGTGGGGCAGTGCAGATCAAGGCCTCATTGAACCTACATACAGACAACCAAGAAACACTCCTTGCTTTCCCTGGAGGGTTTCAGTTTATTTTTATTTGCTACTGAATTACATCGTAATGTTCAGATGGTGTAATATGGCATTAAAACGTTGAAAAGGCTTCCTCTGATTGCGTTAATGTTTAATGTGCACAAGATTATCCAGGATCTGGCATTTCTTTTGCAAATGCTCACAGTGTAAACTAAGAGAAGCACTCCAGAAAAAAACAGGTAGATGATAAGGAATGATGGAAGTCCACACTAGAAGGTTAATGGGATATAACAAGAGTGAGGGGTCTTGGACTAGAAACTTTGGTGTTTTTTATTCCATAAATGCCTTTTCTTTTCAAGATTGTGATATGAAGCTCTAAATGTCATAATACAAAATAATAGTGGTGCAGTATGGTTCACATTTAATTGTGTATATCTTGTTTGCCCACAAGAGGACACTGTAGGATGATATTTGAAAGCACATGCCCAGTATCTGCTTAGGAGTGACCTTAAATAGCTTTGGTTTTTCTCAAAACATTTCCTCTAAGCCACAGTTTATCAGCTGTTCGAATACTTCTCAATTTGAAGTCCAACACCCTAAATAAAGTAATTTTGAACCCTTTTACTGAGGAAATGGTAGCTAATACAACGGCTAGTCCACTTACTATAGATACATAGAAGAAATTTTACCATGCTTTCAGTTTAATTTGATAGAAAGGCAGACTGCAAACTTGAGTGGTTTTTTTGTCTGTTGTTGTTTTTTAGGGTGATGATGGACTTCCAGGGCCTATTGGACCTAAAGGAATCAGAGTAAGTATTGGTGCCATTTTAGGGTGATATATTGGAATTATGGATAAAGACTGCCAGGCTTTGAGTAGGTCCTCACAGAAGAGGTGATTTATGGGGGGAGAAAATTAACTTAAATCTGAAGACTTAATTTATCTACCAGCTAGAAGAGATTGTGTTACTTTTTGTAAGTAATATAAGATTATATAAATAATAATCTTATGTATTGCTTTTGTTAGCTTCATAAACTCATTAGGGAGAGTAACCCCAATATTTATTTGATCTGTTTTGCTATACAGGACCTAAACAAATGCCAAAAACTTTGCTTCAATTTATTCTGAAGTAGACACAACATACATAGGGTCGATGTAGGAGAGGTTGGTTTGTCTGGAAAGCCTTCAGGGTTTGTGCCTTTGCTGTTTCTTTTTGTCAGACCCCTCAGCTGGTGACAACTGATGCATCTCTGACCTCATTGGGACACATACATTTTCCACACCATGAGTGTTCGTTCATCTTCTCTACATATCTACGTACTATTACTTTATTTGTTCTGCATTGTCTTCTCTGTGGTTTTGTGGACATGTCCCTGATGGCTGTTCAGCATGGCATTCTTTTTTTAACAGTTGATTCAGATGTTTATGTTTCTCCTGACTTACACATAAATAGATGACGTTTAGTAAAATCTTGGTAAATCCTTTTGCACACCCATTCATACCATACTGTTTAAAACATATGTGATTAATTGCCTTGTAGGGACCGCCAGGGCTTCCAGGGTTTCCCGGAACACCAGGCCTTCCTGTGAGTAGGACTGAGCTATACAGATAAAAGTCGGTTTCCTTTTGTCTTCTGGGCACAGAAGAGCATCCTACAAGCTAACTCTTCTTCCTCTTTTCCCCTTGAAAGGGATTACCAGGACAAGATGGGCCACCAGGACCTCAGGGTATCCCAGGGTGCAATGGAACAAAGGTGGAATCTCTTTAAAATTCTTAACGATGCAACGAGAATATGATAAAGAGCTCTTGTTCTCCTGGCTGTAGCCAATAGATTTAGTTTATTATGTGCAGTAGTACTTGCTGTTACTGAGTTGTGCGTGTAACTCCAAGATAATTCAGATTTACGCACGCATCTGAGAGAAAGGATAATGGTCTAGTACTTAACGCACAAGTTCTGCCAGAAACTGTCAGCACCAAGACACAATATTTATACTCTGCAGCCAGTGTGGTTAAATTTTTTGTTCTAATCCTTAATTTTATAGCGAAAAGGAGTGAGAGGAGTGTCTGATAATGAGATCATCTTTATAGTAGACTCTTGCTACCAAGGAAAATTCATTCCCTAGCAGTAGGACTGTATTAGTTTTTAATAATACTGCTTTGAAAATATTGATTCAGTCTCCCTGCTAGGAGGAGCCGCTTTCATTCTAACATGTTACTTAGCTTCGCATTATGATCTTTCCATAAGAGAAGCTGATCTTCTGTAGCACTATGTGTGTTTTCTAGCTCTGTAGTTTATTGCTTTGTCTGGAAGTACATGGAAATATCTGACTATGAACAGTTCTGTTTCAGTCAGTTGTGCGATTTAAACTGTTTATCTTATAGCTTGTTGCAATATAATTTGCTACTCTGGAGTCATGAGCTATCAGTCAAAATTTATCTACTTTTGTTAATTTTTTGTTTTGTTTTTGGCTAATTGTTTTCCTCATCCCTAAGGGAGAGCGTGGATTCCCAGGCAGTCCAGGTTTTCCTGGTTTACAAGGGCCTCCTGTAAGTAAAAGATTTTTGGATTAGCTACCTGTAATCCACTGAAAGACTTCTACTTCGATCTGTGAAAAATCAGATAAATATCAGCCTCTTTTTGCAGTTGTTCTTTTAATGAGTAAGAATATAGTAATTGTTTTATGGTTAATCAGAATATTTTAGATGTCCAGTAAGAGTGAGATTTTTCTGCTCCATGCTGTGGTAAAGCTAATAAAAAGCCCTTTGAATTCTGACAGGCCGAGAAGCTTTGCCACCTGCAGAAAAAACACCGACATGCATATGTGTCAAAAGTGGGATCTTGATACTGTCATCTGGTACATCTAAAGAGTCTTACTGGTGATTAACAGGGCAGAAAAAAGAGATTGTGTAGGGTGTTTTTGTTATAAAAACCAAGGCTGTACAACAAAGTGGCTGTTGGAACCAAAGTACAAGCAAAGAAATGTAGTAGACAGGATGAATGACAGGAGGCAATAAACAAACAAATTGCTTGGAAATGGAGATGTGGTTCCTTTAATGCTCAACATCCACTGTGAAAATACTTCTCAATTTTTGATTCTGAAGATCATAAAAACATTTCTCCTGTTTCATATCTTTTAGATTTCTATCTCTAATGCTTGCCTCATTGTGTACATCTGACTGGTGTGTTACTTGCAACCACTAATGATTTCTTTCTATTGACCTTTCTTTTTATTTTTTGTTTCTTTTAAACAAAGGGACCCCCTGGTCTGCCAGGTATGAAGGTAAGTGTTCTGTACTCGCACATCGCAGTACTTACCAGGCGTGGGTGCGCAGTGTGGTCTGGCAGAAGTAACCTGCTTGCTGTTAGGGGAGACCACATGCATCCACTGGAATCTGGAGTGACATTATGTGGAAAGCTTAGTGTTTCTAGGCCACTCCAGTGCAACTAACTGGAAATCCTGCAGTAGCTTTACTCAATTTGGGTCAGTAGCTCCAGAAGTAGTGAACTGTTTTCTGAAGTGCATTTCCATGGGAAGGACAGTGTCTATTTGTATTGCAAGGCATCAAGTTAGCAAAATGTCTCTGAACTCCCAACTGCACCAGTGGTCTGTCTACCTGTGCGTGCTCAAGAACGCTGCTGGAGGCGAAGCAACAATAACTGAAAACACCCAGTGAAGAATGCAACATTTTACGTTCGCTTGAAAACAAGCTTTCTACTGCATAGATCACTATGTAGGTGGCTTTTCTCTAGTATAAATAGTCCCATAACCTGATTTTAACCTTAAGGACCCCTTCTATTTTTTAAGGGTTTTTTTGTTATATCATTGACCTATTTGAGCATGGACCAAAACATCAGTTTTGGTTCAAATCTATTTGAAAGGAAACCTGACCCACGGAATTTTTCTAATAAACTCCTGAGAGAACAGTATAACACTAGTGCTGGAAATTGTGACTGTAAAGCTGTTTTTCTCAGCTCTTTTTCTTCCCAGTTGTTTCAAAGGTATTAAAAGACAAGCTGATCAGAATATATACTCATAAAACAAAGATCTTCCCTGAAATCAATAAAAATTTGTGTTTCAATATAGAGCACTAAGCATGACTATTTTAACAGCACACGCAGCGTTAATCTCATGAGGTGGGATACTGGAAAAAGCTGAATGAGCCTTTTTTCCTGTTGTGTCCTATCAACTGCTTTCACATGGAGTGGAATGTCTCTTGTGAAGCATTTGTATTTCAATCCCCTAATCTTTTGGAATTTAAATCGATGCTAATATATTTGTACAGCTAAAAAGAGAGCTTTTAATAGTTGGTATTTTAGCCATTTAAGGAGTCCTCCAAATATGCAAGGATCTCTCCTAAGAAGAGCTGTTCTTGGAGAAGCTAGTACTTACATTAAAAAGGACTGCTAGGGTGTAGCGTAACCCCGAGTCTCTCAATCTTTAGAGCCACTTTGTGTCCCTTGGAGTCAGAATGGTAATAAAGAACTGCAAATTCTTTGATTAAAGTCACCTCTTTCTTCTAGGGTGAAGCAGGTGAAATAATTACATCCTTGCTGCCAGGACAGAAGGGCGACCCAGGATTTCCAGGTCTTCCAGGGATACCTGTAAGTTGCGCGAGGTACTATTAGGCTGTGCTCTGCCAGAAAGGTAACATGAAAAGCATTTGCATTACAGCACCTCTGGAGCATTTGGATCCCCTAGCACCAAATGTTTATGTGGAGAAGCAAGGCTTGTACTTAATGTACCTTTAGTTTATGGCTTGAGGGGAAGTAAGTGCTTCCACATTGCTCTTAACAGGGTGACCCACAGAGGCCTGGACCCCTGGTCAGGAAAGTGCTATCCAACAGACAGCAGTACTCACTGATTTGCTTCTCTGTTTCCCATGCCTGTTGCCCCTTCCTAGACATTCTCTGTATCAGTTCTAGAGTTTTCTTTCCTTCTTCCCCCTGAGGCAGAGAAAGTAACATCTGCCTTTCTGGGCTGTAGCCACTATTTTGGATGGTGGGAAGAGAGGATAGTGTCTCAGCTGTTCTTCTCATGTTGCACCCCCTGAACAGTGTTTCTGTTCTCCCAGCAGTCTTCTGTGAAAACAGCTAGTGACTCCAGGCCCTGTGCTTCCCCACTGAGCCATTCATTGCTTTAGTGGAGGAACAAGGGGAGCAGAAAATGAGTCTATCGGCCTGAACTGGACAGAAGCCAGAGACTCCCATTTCCTGGTACAGAGGCAAGCTCCAGGCTATTCTGACCAGACTGAGCCTGTTAGCATTTCTGTTCCTCTGATCTGTGCTTCCCTATTGTCTGCTTCTGGCTGGGAGGAATCACAAATACAAAATGTTTTGTTGTTCTCTCTCAGTGCATGAAGAGAAAGAAAGTGCAAAAGTAATTCAAAACAAACAAAAAAAGCATTCCCTTATCCAAGCCAGAGAGATGTGTGGATGCTGAGATCACAACACCCCTAACACAATGTTCACTCCTTTAGGCATTTTCACAAGGACAGATTGGTAGATTAGTGGTCAGCTCCTTTGATTTGACTGGCACGGGGTACCAGCTGTTGGGTCTTCCTGACCTTGAAAGTCTTGCTGTGGGTTTTTTTTTTGTTTGTTTGGGTTTTTTTTGTTAAAACATGCCTCTCTCATAGCCTTCTCCACTTTCTCAACAGGGCCCACCCGGTGCCGTGGGAGTACCAGGTCCCATTGGCCCTCCAGGTCCCCCAGGTTTGACGGTAAGGTTTTTTGACCTGCTACTCATAAAGCGTGAAATGGGTGGTTACTACTTTGTTTCATGTTCTCAGAGGCAGGTCAGTAAAGTGCAGAGATCTTGGTAGTCAAGACTTGGTGTGAAGACAACAGCAACCATGCACTCAGCTCACCCCACAGCTGCTACGGTGCACATTTAAACGTGATACATTTCAAACAGCCTGTTCCCAGACCTCTTTCTACTTTAAGTCAGGCTGAATCTTTGTGCAGGCTTGTTATTTGTGTGAAACCCGAGGGACAAGATTTAGCTTATTTAGATCAGGGTGATTCTTTCCTTAATGTTTAATATCTGTTCAATTTTATTTGACTCTCACACTTAAAAGGAAGAGCTAGTTTCTTATGTATTTCTGAAGTTGAATAGCATGAGGAATAACTCAGGAAGGCAAGATGTCTTGTCAATGCAGATGTAATGTGCAGGAGTCAAAGTAGCATCACTGGTTATCTTTGGTTCGTGGCGGTAGTTTGGGTGTATTTTCCCCCCAAAAAAGGGGCATGTAAAGTGCTTGAAAATGACTGGGTTTTGTTTCCTTTTTTAACAGGGACCTCCTGGTCCACCAGGGCTGCCAGGACCTAAGGTATTGTCTTTCCCTTATTGAAGGGGCTGGTGGTGGACTGGTTTTTGCGTTTGTGGGTTTTTTTCTTCTTTCTGTTCATTTGCAACTTCTAAGGGCTGATGAGTTATACTTTTTGCAGGGTAATATGGGTTTGAATTTCCAAGGACCCAAAGGTGAAAAAGTGAGTAGGTGATCAAGATGATATTTTTGTTTATTACTTTTGGAACACTTAGACATACTATTTTGGCTTGTATTACCTCTAACAAACTGCCATCTTCATGCACTTCAGGGTGAACAAGGTCTTCAGGGACCTCCAGGGCCACCAGGACAAATTGGAGAACAGAAGAGACCAAATGACATTGAGTTTCAGAAAGGAGATCAGGTGAGTGGGAAACCATCCACCCGCAGTGAGTGTGAGATTGAGCCGCAGCCTCTGTCGGTTTGGCTCCTGTATACTCACTCTGCAGTTACTGCAGAGGTTCTATTATTTTTCTCAAAGTTCTGAATATTTCAGGCCTTTTCCTTTAATAGAAGGCATGCCAGTCACATTAGCTCAGTTACTTCCCTTAGTAAAATAACTATTCTTAAACTCCCTTAAAGGAAGTTCATAGTAACAATAAAAGCAGTTAAAATATTCTCATTCATTGGAACACCCAGACTGCAGTTTTCAAAGCCATGTGGGGATTCAGATCCCCATTAATTAACCAGCTGTGACATCCATTGTGAAGAAGTCTTTCAAAATTTTAAGTCAGTTTTTTTTCCTTTTTTTTTCTGTCATTAATAATGCCTCAAGATCTGCTTCTGGCCTCCCAAAAGTAAATATCAAGCCATGTTGTGACAGTAAGCTCAAACCGTTCGTTTGATATGTGTGAATCCTTCCCCACCCGTAAATGCCAAAAAGTCATTGGCAGAGTTGCCGTTTTCAGGTTATTACTTTTTTTTTTTTCCTTTCTTCTTCACTGGGGAACATTTCTCAGTGCCGTTTGATTCTGGGTGCGCTTCTGGCCTCCCAAAAGTAAATATCAAGCCATGTTGTGACAGTAAGCTCAAACCGTTCGTTTGATATGTGTGAATCCTTCCCCACCCGTAAATGCCAAAAAGTCATTGGCAGAGTTGCCGTTTTCAGGTTATTACTTTTTTTTTTTTCCTTTCTTCTTCACTGGGGAACATTTCTCAGTGCCGTTTGATTCTGGGTGCCAGTCGTAGTCACTCTGAGTAGCCCCAGCAGGATCACAGGTACCTGGATTTCTTGTTTTCTTTGAAGTTTCTGTGGTTTTCTCCGATATCACCCTGAGTAATAGAAGAGCTGAGGGGGATATTTTGAGGCAAAAGTGGCAAGTGATCATTTTTGTTCTGATTATTTTGCAAGTGTCACTGTGGTAACTGAGCTTTAAACTGTTAGTTTCCTCTATCCATATGTGGAGCAGTTTCTTCCTTTCCACTTTTTCATCTTGGGAAATGTGTTGGAGAAGAAAGCCTTGGTGCACAGCAGTATTTTATTTTGGCAGGGTGTAGGGCAATTCTGCCCTTCATCTTAAAACCATTTGTTACCCTTCCTTTCAGAATGTTAGGCATCATAGAGGCAGTATCTAGAGCTACCCGCTGATGTACGTTTGCACTGCGCCCTTATCCTAGAAAGGTCTTGGTCTTTGGGTTTGTATCTGCTTTACAGGATGGTAGGACGGAAGGTAAAGAGCAGCTTCGTGTGGTTTCATTATAGGTCTGGGAAAACACAAGGTGACGTATTGACCACATTGTAGCTGAAGCAAAAATTCATCTCACTCTATTAGGGTTGGAGTAATTTGCCTCTGTCATCAGGGACCTCTGAAGGACTAATTACACTGGCATTAAATTATATAAACGTGCAAAATAAAAGCATTCCAACTACATTTCTTCTAAAGCACTAGGGCTTACAAAGACAGTCCAAGCACATGGCCTTTGACCAATATTAACAAGGATTGTTATTTCAACATTACACTTTTTTGTGAAATACACATGAAGGTCTGGTGTGTAACTTCACCTGTGATCTCTGACTGAAAAATCAAGTGTATAGATAACAAACCCTGCACAGAAACCTTCTGTGGATTCAATAGCCTGTAACGTTTCTTTAGGTTAATGGCGAAGAGATGTACAAAGGTGTAACAAGGCAAAATAGAAACCTAAGTTCTTAACACAGTGATCCTGTGACGCTTTTCTGACAAGCGCATTATCGATCCTGATGGCCTCACAACTTCAGCAATTACCAGTAATCTAACAACCATTGCTCCTGTCATTTCAACAAGATCTTGCATTTATTCTTTCTTTCCTTTTTTTCTTCCTTTTTATTGTTGTATAGCAGCTGCAGGCCACCAAACCAGCTGCTGTACTGCACACAGGGAGGCAGCTGTGTCATAGGGGAGTGAGTCATCTAAATAAACAGGATGAGCAGTTAATAAAATTTATAGATGCATTTGAAGTTCCACAGAAAAGATTAAATATTACCTTGGAAATCTAGGTTACAGGAAAAAAGATTCTATTTAAAAAAAATCAACCGAGCTACTAGAGAGTGATGGAGGCTTTAATTCTCTTCTTTGCCCATGCTTGACAGGGTATTCCAGGTGATCCAGGCCCACCAGGACTTCCTGGGCCACAAGGCCCTCCTGTGAGTAATCCTCCTTTAGTTCTTTTTTTGTAACATCTGTATCAGAACTGTAAATTCAGTCTGCTCTGGCTTGTGGGCTCTGTGTAAGATAATGTTTGTGTGTCCAGGGTCTTCCCGGTGGCGTAAAAGGTGAAAAAGGTGAGCAAGGAGAACCAGGCAAAAGAGTAAGTAGTCTGTTTAACCAAACATTTATTTTTCCAATCAGTGTTATTTTTGAGAATTAAGCAAATGTTGAATTCGGGTGGGGCCATCAGCCTCTGGGTAAGACTTTTTTTTTAATCCATAACATGGCAAACTAGTAGATGATGCATCTGGCTCATGAAAGTGCTTCTAGCTATGGATCTCTTAAGTGCTTTCTGGTAGAATTACCTACATGTAGATCTTAGTTTTGGGGGCAGGAGAAAATCATTTGAATAACGTTTTCTGGGTACATGTGGAAACCTTCAGAGTTGTTGGGCTGCTTGACTGAAGCAGCAGTTTTCTGTTTCCTATTAGAGAGGGTCATCATTCAGTTTGCTATGCACTGGGTTGCCAAGCAGCACGAAAGTGGTATATGTTTAAGCTGGTCTATGTAAACTCATTCTCAGTGCATTTCTTTGTCAGGTGAGTCACAAAACCAAGTCTCTGAACACTGCATGTTAAGACCAAAAGTCAATTTGTCACTTCCCGAGAGACTGCTTCAGTTTGTGAGCCACGTGGGGAGGGCACAAGTCAGGATAGCTGCATGTAGGGATGGATAGCATGAGTCCCTTTGTTCCTGTGTAGACTCAAAGCCATCCTAAATTTACTTGGACTTCACATCTCAGAGCTGAGGAACGTTATAGAAGTGCTAAGAAACAGGATGAAAATAACCTGGGCTGGATCAGCGAAGAAACAACAAGCTGCTACCAGCTCAGAGCACTCTGCATTTTCACTTTCACCCGTAGTTTCATCAATGTTGTGGCCCCCTTTGAAAACCAAGACACAAATCTTGCTCAGGTTAATTGGACAATATATAAACACTGTTTCAAAACATGTTTGATAGGTTTTCCAGTTTCCACAGGAGATAAGGACAGTGGAAACAAATGTTTGGTATTCTAGATAAAATCCTTCTTAGTTGCTAAGGTTTGTAGGAAGGATTTGACTTGCCTTCTTTAAGGAACACAACAAGTGAGGCGGATGGGCAAAGTCAGAATTTTCATTATATTTTGAGTGGTTTTTTGGATGGTATTTTCCAAGTTGCTTTTCTCTGCAAAAGTGAAGGGGAACCACATAAATCTGCAAAGATCCAAAAGGATAAAAGTCCTGAGGGAGTATGCCAGATGCCTTTTACCAAAAGTTTGTTTACTGACATTTTTGTTTTGGTTTATGCCTTGAATTTGGGCACATTGCATACTTAAAGGGCAGCTTTGTTATTAAGTTACCCTAAAGCTGCCTTTCAGGGTTCCATGGGGTTCTGCGTGGCTCAAACCCATTTCAGATATACTCATAAAAATGCCACTATATGGACTCAAACAGGTAGTTCTGCAAATTCACAGGAGATCGTAAAACCTCATTTTTGAGAATCAGAACCCATCACTAACAATACAGGATCCACAAATCACATTATACTCTAACACTCTATCTGTCAAGTCTTGTTATCAACTTCTCTATGATTGGGAGTTGATCACGGCACTGTGGTGAAACTTAACTGCAAATTATTGATACTATTCTCCAGAAAATTGCATTTGGTTTAAAAGCGAGTTAAAATTCAAACATAATGTTTGTATTTAATTTCACCAATCACATTATACTAATTTCCTAATTAAATGAAATGTTCTAGTGTTTAGGATTTAGGATCTGTTTTCCAAAGAAACAATTTCTCTCAAGTTAAAGGGGCTTATTAAACACAGTGAACAACAATAGTTAACTGGAGACCATTTTGCGCTGTATTCACACAATGTTTCTTTGAGGCTTGCCATGTTTTTGTGCTCTGGTTTTCAAAACAAAACCTCAGTTTGGATAACTCCGTTGAATATATTTGGTTGATGTCTGTCAGAGAAGGGGGGCATTTTCCCCCATACCGAAAGGATGCTGGACAACATGGGAGCATCCGGTTCCTCCATGTTGAACCCAGGACATATGTATTTGTCACAAGGACTGCTTTCTAGAGAAAGTTTGGTCTATTGAAAAATGGGAAATAAGTAACGTAATTTCCATAATAATTCTTCACTGCTGAAGCATTTTATTTCAATGTGTGTTTATGTCTTTGAAGGGAAAGCCTGGCAAAGATGGAGAACCTGGTCACCCTGGTAGGGATGTGAGTAACTCATATATTTCTAATCTGAGCAGACTCCTTATAAGCTTTTCTTCTGATACAGAGAAGATCTGAGCGTAATTATCTTTCTCTTTTCTTGAAGGGTTTACCTGGTGGACCTGGAATAAGTGGTGCTCCAGGAAGAGATGGTGAAAAGGTATGCCAGGTTTTTGTCATTGTTGCTATAGTAGCTTGAAAATCTGCCATCACTGAGTTCAGTTCTGGCTGAGTAGTAATCATGTTGCCTGTGCTATGACAGTGTTGAGGAATATTTGCAATAACTTCCTTGTGTACTAATGCACAGTATAAAAAATGCTCTTCATTTCATTGGTAGGGTGAAAAAGGTGACACTGGTCCCCCTGGTCCTCCTGGAATCGTAAGTTGCTGATCTTTTCTTTCTCCATTTGGTTTACAGTGTTTTTTCATCATAGTTCTTGGGTGACTGAGTGTCCCATCTCCAGGTATAACAATAACAGAACAAGTAAAGATTTAATATATTCACTAATAGAAATGATTGTTTCCATCTTTAAAAGTAGATTCTGAGCTCTAAAATTTGCTAGGTTACCAACACAAGGCTAGACTATAACCTCTGACCAGCAGAAACTGAGTCAGCTTCACTAAACTTGTTCTAACCATGTTGGCTTGGCAGTAAACGTGCTTTTCATTGGGGAATGCTCTTTACTGGAATTTTACCTGGTAATTCAGTGGAGCAGGAAAAGCATCCTGTCATCTGTGTAACGTTTGAAGTACTTTGAACTTTTTCTTCCTCACATCTCTCTGCTGTTCCTGTGACTCTTTTCTTGGCGAGTTGTTTCACATGAACATGAAACATTTTATAGGTCGTTTCAAGACCAGGCGTTGATGCACTCGTGGGACCAAAAGGTAGCAAAGGATTGCCAGGACTTCCAGGAGCCAAAGGCGAGCGTGGATTCTCTGGTAGGCCAGGCCCACCTGGCTTGCCAGGTTCTCCAGGTAGGAGACCAAGCACAGAAATAAATGGTATGCTCAAATGTCTGAATGGACATTCAGCTTCACAATCTTTTCACACTCCTTTTGACAGTGAAGGTAGAACTATTTCAAGCCACCTTTGACCTCAAGAGTGGCCCATAGTTTATGGGGAAAATATGGGGAATTGTGAACATTCATGGCCCCTGCTGTGATGAACAGAGGGTGCTAATCATCAGGGCTGTCAAACAGATACTAGCTTAATGGTCTTAGGGATAATTTATCTCGTATCACGTACCTATAACTTACGTTATCCATTGCATTACACAGAGACAGTGTGTACCAGAAGTCTAGTACCTGGCCATCAAACCTAGTCTCTACTATACACTGGCCAGTATTAAAGGAGGAGGTGATCTGAGTCTGCAGTGGGAGTGGGCGATGATACCTGTATTTGCCTTATACATGCACAGAGAAGAGCATTATGATTCTGATGATGCAGCTTGTAAATATTCTTTGTTTTCATCAATACTTCCTTTCATTAGTGCTTCATAAACATTAGTTCCTTCATAAACATAGCTGTTGAGTCTTGGGTCAATTTTTCAAACCTAAGTCCCTGAAAATGCAAAACGTGCATGTGTCAAACACTGCACATCAACATGTAGTTTGATTCCATGAAAGAAATTATGGAGTACTTACATGGAAAGATGCAGTCTTAACCTGTAGCATGTTATTCGTCATATATCATTGTTATCCTTACAAAAAGGTGATTTAAACCTTTGAGCTGTCAAGGAACTAAGTTCTTCCCCTCTTAGGGATCACTACTGTTGGACCTCCTGGCCCACCTGGCTTGCCTGGTGAGAGAGGACAGAAGGGAGATCCAGGTTTACCTGGCGTTTCTATTCCTGGGCAGCCAGGACCTGATGGACCACGGGGACCTCCAGGACCACCAGGTCCCCCAGGGCCACCTGCACCATCTGTTCCTTCTGGTAAGTGATGATCAGATAGACAGCAAGTAGAAAAGACTGAACAGCTTTGAAATACATCCTCTCTTTTTCCGCTCCTCTCTTTTTCCGCTCCTCTCTTTTTCCGCTCCTCTCTTTTTCCGCTCCTCTCTTTTTCCGCTCCTCTCTTTTTCCGCTCCTCTCTTTTTCCGCTCCTCTCTTTTTCCGCTCCTCTCTTTTTCCGCTCCTCTCTTTTTCCGCTCCTCTCTTTTTCCGCTCCTCTCTTTTTCCGCTCCTCTCTTTTTCCGCTCCTCTCTTTTTCCGCTCCTCTCTTTTTCCGCTCCTCTCTTTTTCCGCTCCTCTCTTTTTCCGCTCCTCTCTTTTTCCGCTCCTCTCTTTTTCCGCTCCTCTCTTTTTCCGCTCCGTTAATTTCACCTCCAAAGATATTGTTTATTAGCAGCTGAAGTCCATGAGATTCCAAATTACTCATATACATTCTCCAGGTTGCTCCCATTGCAAATCAGGAGAAGAAATCCTGTCAGACTTGTGGAACCTTTGTGCTAATTCACACAATAATGATAGTCCTCCCCAAGCCAAGCAGATTTACAAAATCAAGTATTTTTCCAATTTATGTTACATCCTATTTAATTAAACTAATGAAAGTTACATTAAAATTTGTGCATAAAGCAGGAGTTAAACATTTCAACGCTGTCTTTGGTAAATTTAGCTTTCATGATAGGATCTAATAAATGGTTGGAGGGACTATTCCCTGGCAAGAGCTGTGATACCAGGAGTCATGGAGTAATGTGTCACAGAATTCCAATTTCATTTTAAAAATGTTCTAGTGTGTAGACCACACAGAATTAACTTTGAGAGTGGTCACTTTGGGTAGAGGCTCTTAGCTCCTTTTTGGCATAGGGGAAGTAGGGAATGGGAGGTGGAGTAGGAGAACTGGAAAGCTGTGGTGGAGAGGGCTAAGGTTCAGGAAGGAATTTAGATGGCATTGGCGTCTTAAGCCTCCTCACTCTGATACTTTTTACTCGTGCTTTTATGGTATGAGGCTGAACAGCAGAATGTAGTGTAGAGATGGAAGCGTGACGGTTGTGGGAAGTAGTGGGAGACAGTTGACGTTCTGAGGCAGAACTGGTGATTGTTGTGTAACATCACTAATGGTTTCCTTCCGAGTTTGGATTACTTTGGGTTTTCATTAGCAGTCCTGTGTCTGAATTGCCAAAATGTTTGGTCTGTGATTGTGTGGGTATATTGAATATCTACACAAGTACTAAGAAGGACTGAATACACGTGTTTGGTGCTGCTGTCAGTCTAACACCAACTGATCATTAAACCTCTCCCAATTCTCTTTAGGTGAAGGGTTGTGTGAGCAGGGGCCACCAGGTCCTCCAGGAATTCCAGGACAACAAGGCTTTACAGGGGAGCGAGGCCAAAAAGGTGGAGTGTCACAGCTATCTTTGTTTTTCTGGTTTTGTTAAAGCTCATTAAACAGCATAAAGCCTGCATTAAATAAGGGTAAAATGTCCCCTCCCATTGGGGTTGAGTCAGATATTTTGTTTGAGTAAGAAAGCTCATCTAGTGTTAAAGCTCAGGAATCTCCAAGTGACTAAGTGTATGACCAGTGCCAGGGCCCATCATGGATCATGATTAAAGTGGAACTTCAGGTTTAGGAGTAACTCCCAGGTAGATAGAGACTAAGTACTTTGTAACAGCAGCTGCCAACTCTGCATGAAGAAGTTTTATACTGCATGAATAAATTTGACATTTTCTATGGAAAGCAACATTGAAATTATAAATGCGAGATTCCTAATTTGAGTTGCTCAGTCTACAGTGAGTTTGTTTGGTAAAGAAAAGACAGACATCTTTAATGTGTATCCTTGTTTCCAAAAAGACAACCTTGCAATGAGGATGCTGACTTGGGTAAGTGAGAATCTTTTCCTAGCTCAACCATGGACATCCTAGATGACTTTGGGCTTCTCACTTAATGTTGTACTCCTTTCAAACAGAAAAGCGTGTACAATTCCTCATGGTAATTGTAAGGATTAATTAATTATCCTAAATGAAGTGTTTATATACTACATAGATGAATGTCAGAAAAGTCGGTATGCGAAGGAAATTCCTAAGCCTCTTGAAACCATTCTTTTCTTTTTTTAAGTTGAGCCTGCTGTCAAATCTATGAAATGTTGCCAGTATTTATTTTGCGCTCTTGGAGTTTAATTAAAGTTGAAATTTTGATATATGTGTGAGTTGTAGTTTGAAGTGCCAAGTACTTTACAAGTACTCCTTTTAGAAGAGGACTCTTTTGCCAAAGAAAAAAGTCCACAGTTTTATTTTTTATTGAAAGTATTTTTGTTTGTTTTTAATTTATTTTGCACTATTCTAAATAAATGCTAATCATACCTAATAATTGGTTGTCTGAGTCCTAGCAACCAAAAAGCTTTGTTTAGATTTCATGGGGAAGAAGCCTTCTAATATTTAAGCAGACATATAATTACGTAAAATAGTCATTTTGGACTTGGTACCATAGATCCATAGCAAGAAAACAATTACTGTTATGCTGAATTCTTTTAATGTGTTCTAGGATCTGATGCTCAAGTATGCTTTTTCGATGCAAATCTTTTTAGGTGATCAAGGAGACACATGCTTCAACTGCATAGGAACTGGAGTAATTGGGCCTCCTGGGGAGAGGGGACCGCCAGGACCTCCAGGTAGTCCAGGTAAGGCTGTAGCCTCCACTATTTTGCTTAATATATTCCATAAAGTCACTTTGGTATCTGAGTGTGCACAGTGCTAATGATATTTCTGTGTATTGTGTACAAATTCAGATGCACAGTTGCCAGCTCCAGTACAAAGTTGTGCATGTCCTGTTTTGCACCGCTGGGGAACATGAGGAGGAAACAGGCTGGACATGTGTACACTAATCTCTCATTTTTTGAAAATCTAGTCTTTCAAAAATTCTTAGATCAAAGACAGACTTGCAAACATGCTGCGTATTGAAGATTTGTGGCCTGCTGTAGATTTAACTGAAAGAGAGAAATTAACTTCTGCTACTTGTTATTCCTGAAACAATAGGGGAGCTGGAGCTTTTTAAAGTGTGATGCTACTGATTTAACTTAGAGTTGCAAATTTTATTCTGCTCAAACAAAATCAAGCTCTCCAAAAAAAAAAAAACAGACAAAACCTTGCCTGGTTTTGAAACAGCTTAGCTATTACCTTATGCAAACAGCATGCTCGGTATTTATAGCTTCTTACACAGTAGCGGTCAACGGCTTGATCTCCAGATGGAGATCGGTGACAAGTGGTGTCCCTCAGGGGTCTGTACTGGGACTGGTTTAAGATCTTCATCAATGACATAATGGGATCAAGTGAATCCTCAGCAAATTTGCAGATGACATGAAGCTGAGTGGTGCAGTTGACACACCTAAAGGATGGGATCCATCCAGAGGGACCTGGACAAGCTGGAGAAGTGGGACCATGTGAACCTCATGGGCTTCAGCGAGGCCAAGTGCAAGGTCCTGCACCTGGGCTGGGTCAATCCTCTGTATCAATGCAGGTTGGGGGATGATGTAATTGAGAGCAGCCCTGCCGAAAAGAACTTGGGGGCACTGGTAGAGGAAAGGCTGGACATGAGCTGGCAATGTGTGCTTGCAGCCCAGAAAGCCAACAGTATCCTGGGCTGCATCAAAACAAGCATGGCCAGCAGGTCAAGGGAGGTGATCCTACCCCTCTGCTCCACTCTGGTGAGACCTCACCTGGAGTACTGCATCCAGTTCTGGAGTCCTCAGCACAAGAAGGACATGGACCTGTTGGAGAGGGTCCAGAGGAGGCCACAGAAATTACCAGAGGGCACCTCTTCTGTGAGGACAGGCTGAGAGAGTTGGGGTTGTTCAGCCTGGAGAAGAGAAGGCTCCAGAGAGACCTTACTGTGGCCTTTCAGTAGTTAGAGGCCTGTAAGAAAGATGGGGACAACCTTCTTAGCAAGGCCTGTTGTGACAGGACAAGGGGTGATGGCTTAAACTAAAAGAGGGAGATTTAGACTCAATCTAAGGAAGAAATTTTCTGTGCTGAGGGTGGTGAGACACTGGTCCAGGTTGCCCAGAGAGGTGGTAGAAGCCCCATCCCTGGAAACATTCCAGATCAAGTTGGACCTTGGGGCTCTGAGCAACCTGCTCCAGTTGCAGATGTCCCTGCTCACTGCAGGGGAGTTGGACTGGATGACCTTTGAAGGTCCCTTCCAAACCATTCTGTGATTCTATGAGACAGGTTTATGTTTTTCTTTTATCTTTTTCTGTACTACTCAGGTTCTCCTGGTTTTCCTGGACCAAAAGGTGAAAAGGGGCTTCCTGGATTAACAGGCCTTGTAGGGCCACCAGTAAGTGGTGGTGTTATGTTCTGGTGGCGAAAAAAGTCTCATTTGTCCTGCATGTTTGGTAGATCTGTGCACAGTAGATACTAATAATCTTGTCCAATACTTACTTTTTTGTCCATAACTAGCTTGAATGCATAATTCTTATATTGTGCTAAACTCAGAGAAGAAGTGATAGAAAAACTAAACTGTTTGTTGGTGGGTTTTTTTTCCTTCCCTCTCAGGGATTCCCAGGGTCCCCAGGTGCCCCTGGGAGACCTGGTCCTAAAGGAGACCCAGGGGATGTCCTGACTTCTCCAAGAATGAAGGGTGACAAAGGAGATCCCGGCTTCCCAGGACCTCCAGGTCTTCCTGGTATAGATGGCACTCCTGGACGAGATGGACTACCAGGTCTACCTGGCCCTAAGGGGGAGCCTGTGAGTTCGATTTTATGCTGTCTTTGATTGGACAGATGTTTTGGGAAGTCTTTGTGATGCGTTTAACATAGTGCAGATAGAGGACTGGTAAATGCACTTACTTTGGGTGTGTCTAATGTAGTAATTCTCTTCAGCAGCACCAATCTAGTGATGATATAGGGGTACTCCCTGCATCTGTCCATGCCTCTAAAAATAAGCTGAGACTTCTCTTGGGTCGTGTCACATGGTCCCTTCTGCCATTGTCTAGATTTCACCCATGCAGTGTGAAGAATGAAGTAACTAGGTTTAGGACTTATCTCTACCGTGTTAGTAAAAAAGCTAATAGCCTTGGGAGCTAGAAGGACGGAAACTACCAAAGAGTTTCAAAACAGAAGCAATGAAACACTTTACTCCTTTGCTAGTAAATACATGTTCCTCTTTCCAGTCCTGCTTTTTCCTTCTTTCAGGGCAGTGTTGCCTTCAAAGGAGAAATGGGTATTCCAGGTGATCCAGGAATACCAGGGCTTCCTGGAGACAAAGGACTTCCTGGGCCTCCTGGTTTTGGTCCACAAGGTTCACCTGGTGAAAAGGGCATCCAAGGTGTATCAGGCCGTCCAGGGCCTCCTGGAGTTCCAGGTGAGTTGGTCTCTATGTGCTATTGAGCAGAAGCTGTAAGATCAGATTTTGTCCTTTTGCTCTGGACAGTTCTGAGAACATAATGCTGCTTTCAGAGTGTCAAACCTAGTATTTATAAGCTCCCTTAGAGAAGGTCATCACAGAATCGTGAAGTGACCGGAATTTGTGCTATGTTACTATTGGCACAGGGCTCTCCCTTCTGCTCTGGAGAAGCTTCTCCTTCTCGACTGACGGCAGTGGAAGTGCGTAGTGCCCACCATCTGGCTTAGGCTTCATAACACTGCGCTAAACAGGTTTTGTAAACAAGGGCTTGCTTTGAACAAATTCGCTTTTGTAACTTTCTTGTCAACTACACAGATCCTGATCGAGTAGTGCTGGTATCGGCTATGGAAAATAACTATTCACATGATCGTACCTAGGAGGAAGCTAGAAAAAAATAACATTTCAAGAAAACTGTCTTAGTATTAAACAATGCTTCTAAGCCTCTAAGTGCTGTATGGAGCTCAGGGGCAGACAGCCTGCTGGGTAAAGTTTTGCTGGTGTTTAAGTTCTTTGTATGCTTGGGATGTGACCAACATCTTTTTTCTTTGAGCAGAAAAGAAGCTCCTGCTGAGTGATACGTATTTCTGTTTGGTTTTAGGTCCAAAAGGTGAACCTGGCCAGACTATTACAGAACCAGGAGTTCCTGGGCCCCCTGGTCCTCCAGGAAGAAATGGTGACCCAGGTCTTCCAGGTAAAGCAGCAACTAGATATCAAGGGAATTCCAAGAGCTTTTATTCTGACATAATTATTCTTGTGATAATTATGTTGATTTTCTTCTTTTTACAGGAGATCCTGGTCAGCCAGGTCAGCGTGGCTTACCAGGAATCCCAGGTGCAAAGGGAGAGCCAGGTATTCCTGGCATTGGACTGCCAGGTCCACCAGGCCCTAAAGGTATGTTTACAGCCATGTGACTGTATTGTATTGGCTGGAAGGGGGGACATAGAGGGTCGTGTCTATTTGCTTTTTCCTATTAAGTTGATTTTTTGTCTCTAGAATCCTTTAAAATACGTTTGGCTTGAATTTATACATCTTTATAATAGTCTCAAAAGCATCAGGGGAAAAAACCTGCTGAGCTCTTGTTCCTCTGTTCACTGTCCTGCTCCTCACAGTAGCTTTGCATTTTCCAGTGAACCAAGGATGCAGAAGTAAATGGGTGGAACTTTGGGAAGCGATGAATATTTCAGCTTGAATCAATAAATGATCTCCAAATGCTGCCTCAAGATCTAATGTTTCTGATGTGAACTGTTTGGTTTTTTTGCTAAGAGCACACAACATAGCCCTCCTCTGTGAGGAGTCCCGGAGATCCTCTGTGGCAAAGACCGTACACTCAAAAGTTCTCTCAGCCAAACGGGTACCCCTCAAGTACACTTCAGCTAGCACAGAACCTCTTTTCAGAGATTACTTTTCATAGGCCCTAAGGATTTCTCTAAGAGTTGTTCTAATGCTCACTGGTGTCCTCTCTCTGATGTCCTCCATGTCATGTGCAGGTTTCCCAGGGACTCCAGGCCCCCCTGGAGCTCCAGGAACTCCAGGTCGCCCAGGTCTGGATGGGCCTCCCGGACCACCTGGTTTCCCAGGACAGAAGGTCTGTGTTTGCTTGTTTAATGAAAAACTTCACTTTCTTAGATGTTCTTCTGCATCAGTGGGAAGTTGGTGGGAAGGATTTCACCTCTTGTCAGCTTTTGATGGTGGGGAAGTCACACTATCTACTTGATGTTTGAGTGAGGGTAGGAAAAAAGAATTGAACTCTAAGATGGTGGACATTTTTTCTTTGCTACTTTTAACATTTTTAGGAGAGGCTAAACTTAGAAAAAACCCTCTTAAAAAATTTGTTAATTTGTTACAGGGGGATCGTGGATTTGGAGTTCCAGGACCACCTGGACCCCCAGGACTGCCGGGTGCCAAAGGAATTCAGGGACCTAAAGGTGATACTGGCTTCCCAGGGAACCCCGGTCTCCCAGGACGGGCAGGTTTTGATGGAACTCCAGGGCCCAAAGGTATGGAGAACTCTTCCCTTTTCTGTTCTGTATTGAGCTTCAAAAAATACCAGTGTGCTGGGAGTCATACGACAGTTAAATACAAGCAATTCTGACTTCAGAGCAGTATCGTCAGGGTCCGTTTTTCCGGTTCAGACACACCTGTGTAAATGGCAGCTCATGTTCTCAAAAGACAAGCACACAGGGGTAAATATCAAGCTGTGGGTCGGTATCTGAAAGGCTGTATTCTGAATAACCCCACATTTACAGGATTTGTAAAACTTTTTCAGTAGAATAATTGTCATTTAGATGCACTGTGCTTCAACGTGCAGAGGGTGCAATTCATGGATTCCTGGGTGAATCATTGCATAGAACTGCAAAGCACGCCTGGTTTGTGGGAGAGCATCTGTGGAGCTCAGTGTGGATGATAAGGCAGTAAGATGTCTCTGTGTAGCCTAGAAATGTAAACTGCATGCTTTCCACGCGGAGTGAGGACAAATCTCTGCCTTTCAGAAATAGCCTCTGAAGTGTTACATCTGTGTTCGTTTGTGTGCAGGGGTGAGATTTCAGCACAGTGTGCTGGCACTCTGCTGCTGAGAGCAAGGATCTCTGAACTGAGTTCACTATTTACCTAGAGTGTTCTTTCAGGTGACCCCGGACCAAGTGGACCACCAGGACTCCCAGGCCCACCAGGCATCCCTGGCATTGGTGGTCAAGGTCCACCTGGATCTCCAGGACCTCCCGGTCCTGTTGGCCCCCCAGGTAAAACTCACATGAATGGTACCCCTAGGTTGTTTCTGGTGTACACCAAGCAAGTACACAGGATGCTGAACAGCTTGGCTGTTTTGCCAGTTTTTTACTGAAATCGGAAGTGGAATTTTATTGAGCCCTGCCATTTCCACAACATAGAGAGGTCTCGAGGGTGTAAACTCCTGCTGTGGAGAAGACTTAGAGCCTTAGCAGAAATCCTAGAAAGTGGTGTGCACAGATAGTGACAAAATCTCTGTGAAGGTGCTTACTGCAGTGCTCATCAGAACAAGACAAAAGGGAGCACAATGTCAGTGCAGCGGTTTGGGGGTGTAGAAGAGGAGGAAACCTGCCTTTAGCTGCTTCTGCTGTGCTTTCAAATAGCAAGAGGGTTCTTAAATTCCAAAGCAGTTTTCTAGCTACCAAACTGTATCCCAAATTCACTGGGTAAGAAGTATTTTTAAATAACTTTTTATCTAGAAAAATTAGTTTCTAGTTTGGCAAAAAATCCCTAGACAAACTCAATCCCCTCGACAATGCTATTTGTCCTCCCTCTACTTCCATGGTGAGTGCAAAATCAAGGGAGTAGTTCAGGTTTTCCCTGACATAGCTCGGCACTTTTTTCTTTTTCTGGTTGGAAGCTGACTCACTACTTATAAACTCAGTTAATGTGGAAAGGGAAGAAAACACGAGTATTCCAAACTAGCTGGTTCATTCCTGCCAGTAAAAGAGGTCATACGCATACATCCTGTTGTAAGCATACCTGGAAAAGAGCTTTAGACTTCCTCCTACAGAAACCTGTGTTCTGGGGTTCCTGACTCCCCCACGCTCCTGCAGAACCAACAAGTTTTATGAGTCCTCATAGGTTTAAAGTAGATTGACAAAGTAACTCTAAGGATAGTGATAATTAGGAATATGTCTCTGAAGGGAGAAATATTGTCTTTTGTCTAAATCGACTGGTGAAGATGTGAACTTGTTCCATCTCGGGCACAGAGAGTACCTGTGCATGCATGCACGTCATTCTGTTCACAGGGTTTGTTTAGGGAAGTTCCTTTTGCCCTTCATTCACTGAATGCGCTTGCTGTGCACCAGCTCCTGATGGTGCAAGCGTGAGGCAGTCACCGCAGTGAGAACGTTCTCTGGGGATTTCAGCATGCCTGCTGCTGAAACACTTCAAAACCCACCTGGTTCTTGCCATGCCTGTTCAATAGTTTTCGGTGCATGGTTGTGAGCTACACTCTCTGAAATGTGTTTGAATGCCGATGCTGGGATTGGTGGTGTTTGCAATGCACACTGAACAGTCCGTGGCCAACTGTCAGCCGTGGGTCACGGATCGGCTGATCATATCCAGATCTTTATGAACTGTGAGCTCAGATTCAGCAAATGCTTAACTGGAATGTGGGTAAGCACTTGAGTAAGCGAGCCCACGGAGTTTGAGTTCTAATCACGTACATAACATGTGGGTCATGTTTAAGTATATTTTTTTTACAAGTTTCCCAGTGGGGAAAGGAATGTGTGGTTGCTGCACCAGTGAGCGCTGAATGTGTCCAGTGTAAAGAGCTGGGGATAGAAGGGGTCCGGACAACGGGCACAGAGGTTCCCTGAGCCAGCAGCTGGGTCCTCTGCCTGCCTTGCCGGGTCTTCTGTACCATCCTGAACCTGTGGCTGCACTCGAGACCGAACTGGAACAGAAGGCAGCACAGGCTGTACGGGGAGGAGGGGCGGGGTGTATTAGTGTGGGTGTGAATGTTTTGTCCAATGCATGTTGTTTTGTCCTGCTCTAACATCTCTTCTGATGTTAGCCAGAATTTCATTGTATTTCACATGATCACTGATTTATTCTGAAAAATACTGATTTTGACAAATGCACAATTATTACTAGACTTGGTGGATTTGAAATGCTTATATTTTCACTCGTCGTGTCTGTACTGACTTACTGTGGCTACTAACAGCATGGTGGCTCTAAAATCTAGTGCATGGTTGATGGTCCCTCTTTGAGAAGTCCTTGTTATTTCCCTTGGCTCTGTTTTGTTCACAATGCCTTACATTCTCATCTCCCATCTCTTGTTTGTTTTACTAAGCTGTTTTGATTCTAATCCTGTATGCAACATTAGGGTAAAGCTTCTGGGGCTCTTTTTCAGGTAACCTGGAAAATTTTTGAAAGGATTTCCCTGTTCAGAATTCTTTCTCTGCACCACCATTTCTTCAAATAGCTTACAGTAACTCAACGTTCCTTTTTTATAACTTTAACAAATTACTTTAGAATTTATTGTGTTGTCTATATAATTTTCTCATCATTTTTTTTCCATTTGCTGATAGAGTCCTCTTAAACACAGAGCATGTGCAGACCCTGTCCATCCTCTGGTACTGCTGTTTCTCGTAAGCAGTTCCAGGCACATGACACCATAGTTTAATGGAGTGGGAAGCTGCTGCCAAAGGGGAACGTGCTTATCATTAAATAAATGGAGAAGTTTACAGCCTGGACTATCAAGAAAACTTGATCTGCCTTTTTTCATGTACATCATGACATCACTCCTAATCTTGTTATTAGGAGGAAGCTGCTGCCAAAGGGGAACGTGCTTATCATTAAATAAATGGAGAAGTTTACAGCCTGGACTATCAAGAAAACTTGATCTGCCTTTTTCATGTACATCATGACATCACTCCTAATCTTGTTATTAGGAGGTTTTGGCATGGTCTTGTCACTCTCGGACTATGCTGGGGCACATAATGTGCAATGTACATTTCTGTAGGCATAAATTTGCATAATAGAACTTAAAGAATGGGGAAGAAGAGGGGCATTTGTGTTATAAAGAAGCAGAATCTCTTGAAAATCCCTGTTTGAAGGGATTTAGCAGAATGTGATGCAGAGCAGCAAGAAGCTGACGGGTAGGGTGTGCCCTGGAGTTCAGAAGGTGTCCAAGCCAGTGTCCAGCAATGACAGTTTTGTATAAGAAGTAGTTCAGAAAAAGCATGTTCCCCAGCTGTGAAGAGAGTTCTAGACAAGGAGAGATGGAAAAATAGTTTTATTTTTAAAATGTACTATCAATATTTGAAAATATCTCACCAAGTGGTGAGCTGCTGAGTGGTGGCTGCACTTCTTCAAAAGATCTCCCATGTTCCCTTACAGTCTGGTTTCTCTTAACTGCATTACTGTTGTGGTCTTAGATCTGTTTGCAGTAACTTTGGGGTAGATCTTTTTCTTTGTTCTAATCTCTATGTGCTTTATTTTGTTTCCGAACTTAACCACTATTGCAACTCCTTACTGCTACCTGTCTCAACTTGCTGATGAGCGATAATTCGTTGGCTTTTGAACCTCAGGTTCCCCAGGTACTGTGTTTCTTTACCAGAGCCTTTTCTTAACTTCAGATTTAAGAATAATTCTTTTTTGTCAGCTACGTTTCCAGAATGAGCATCTTCACTGATACAGTGCACTGGAGGGAAACAAGCTGTGTGCTTGCCTCAGCAGTGCCTCGAGCTCAGTATCATCAGGGTTAAACAATCTCACGCGTGTTTTGACAATTTCTATTTTCCATTCAAGGAAATGTAATGCAATGCAGAATTTCACTGCCCTTCAAAAATATTCAGCTGATGTTACATAGCTACACAGAATGTAGTAAAATGGAATCTTTAATGGCAATACACTTGTAAGAATCTCAATACTTTATGAAATACAAACCAGTCTAATCAGTCTTGGCTTTTTATTAATCAGACTTAAAGGGTTGTGAAGAGGGTTGCTTTCCTTTCAAAATTTTTTTTCTTTAAATTGCATTTGCTACAACTTGGTAAAATTTTAGTAATGCTTCTCTTTGGGAGAATATGGCCTTATAACACCTGGAAGCCATCAAAAACCAAATGGCTTTAGAAGAATTGCATGATTTTCATCAGTGTCAGGAATGGACTGCAGTGCTACACCCAGAGACAAACAGATCTCAGCCTTGCCTTACTTTTTCCTAATGGATTGTGTATTAACAACATTGTCCAGGGTTGCAGGGCATTCCAGGGGAGAAAGGGGATCCAGGTCCTCCAGGCTTCGACGTTCCTGGTCCTCCAGGAGACCAAGGTGCCCCAGGATACCCGGGACCCCCTGGTCTCCCAGGGCCTCAGGGTTCACCTGGACCACCTGGCCGGGATGGAATACCCGGGCTTCCAGGTAAGTTCACATTTTTTTTACCGGTGGACAAAGACCAAATGGTAGTTACAGGTAGATGCTCTTTGTGCCTAAGCATGCCAGCTTTATGAACTTCGATGTTTATCCTAACCATTTAAAGCTGGATACATGTAACTATTACATCTCATTCTTTAAAAAAATCACAACAATTTGTTTTGTTAAAATCTTTGTCGCCGTTACACTCTTCCCTGTAGCTTGATTCAAATATTTTCTGTGTTACTCTGTTTCATAACTTTAAAATGTGACTTTGATTGTCATTGCTATGGCACTTTTCTGATGTATTTTGTGGGGTTTGGGTTTTTTGGCCACAGTTTAGAAATAGAAATTGTTTAAAGGAAGTAATTACAAATATTATCAATTGAATCCAACACAGTTTTAAATATTAATTTCCTTATTCTGTGTGTTAGACTGTTCAGTTAAGACAGTCTGTTTCGCCTTATGGAATAGAAATCTGAAAAGTTGAGAGGAGACAATACAGAAGATTCTAATAGTGTGTACCCAATTGTCTTTCTGGCTTTCAATAAATTGTTTCAAACCAGGGAACTAAACTTATTAGAGGTATAAATACACTTTCTACCATAAAGAACAGTGCACTGCAAATTTTCTTCCCAGGACTTACCTGTGGAAAATTGCTGCAATTTTCAAGTGTCATTTTATCTGATTTAGATCTGTATAAGAATTAAGTGCTTGTAAATCCCTTAAAACAGGCTTTATATGCATGTGCTGGTTAACAAATCCTGCAGAGATGCAGGAAAGTACAAGTTAGGTACTGATCGGTTTTGAGGTTTTGTTCAGACTGAAAATGGTGATTCGATGCATTTAGGTGCCAAAGGTGAGATGGGCGTCATGGGAGCTCCCGGTCCTCCAGGGCCTCCAGGAGTTCCTGGAAGAAATGGTCTGCCTGGCTTGAAAGGTAATGTTTGTGTTCTCTGCCTCTGAACAGAATGCAGGATGCTGCTTTCCGCGCTCTGTGTAGAAAGAGGCTTATAATACCAACATCTAGATCTTCATTCCTGGGATCTGCTTAGGCTGTCTTCTTCTGACAGTGCTGATGTTCAGAATTGCTTTGCAGTTTTATCCATAGCGTTCAGTCACTCCTGGTTTTTAATTGATGTCACAAAGTGTTAGCTATTTTTTAAACACTACCTCTGGATTGATGGCGTTGAAGTACGGCAGTATTTCTGAAGTATCTTGTAAAGTCTGCTTTAAGCAGCAGAAAGACGACAGTTAGTAGCTTTGGCTTACAGAGTCATCTGGAATCAGAATGGGCTCCCTCTGTAAGAAAGAGCATTACAAATATGAGGCTGCATTAAGGATTATATTTTTCCCCTTTTGTTGCCTTTCCCTGCTGTAGGCAATAATGGATTACCTGGCCCACCAGGGCTTCCTGGACCAGTAGGACAAAAAGGCATCAAAGGTGAAGCAGGGCTGCCAGGTCCACCTGGAAAAGTTGATCCAAAACAGCTGGGAGCAAAAGGAGAAAAAGGCGAGCCAGGTGTTCCAGGTACAGAGCTTTGCATGTGGGTCTGGGGAGGTGGTTTGTCCTCTACAGTGAGTCCATTACAGTTCATTCTTTCTTGTGGAAAAAAATATACTCAAGATATAGAGGTGGCTTAAGGTTCTTTTATTTTAGGCTTCTTTTTTAAGTGGTTTTATGACCAAGTTACTCTGTATGGTTAGAATCAATGTCCTTGCTCTTTAACTGTTACTGTTACTTGGCATATGGCGATAAGGTGCTTT
>NW_010413177.1:34997-47914 GCF_000710305.1 Buceros rhinoceros silvestris | reverse complement strand
ATTCAGACTTCTGGGTGTTATTCCGAAGCATGATGAGAAGTGGTTGCCATGGTTGCTGTGCTGGCTGCATTCCTGTTCTCTCGAAGGTCCTTGGGCCTTTGCCTTGTAGGATGGAATCGCACAGGTCATCTGCTCATGCATCGCCTCAGATTTTCCCTTTGGGTATCTCTGTAAGCTTACCCTCCCCAGGGTGAAATGTCATCTCTGTGTGTGTTTCTACTTGGGAAGCTGGCAGCCTGGAAGGTTTTCTCAGTTCGCTCATGTCTGTTTTCTCTCTCACTTGCTGCCTTCCCCCTCCTCCCCCACCAAGGGTTCTGATATTTCCTTTGAGCTCTGATTTAGTCTTGAGAAGAGTAAAAACATTCTACCCTACAGAGAACCAAAATGCTTTTCTCTGCTATTGGCCCAGCCACTATTGTGCCGATTTATCTGTTGTATTAATTTCTGTGAAGCCTAGGTAGGACCCTAAGACACCTACCTTTCTTCTTTTCCATTTTTTACCCTCTCTGTTAAGTAAGAACTTATCAGAGCAGATGTAACTATGCCCACAGGGCAGCACAAAGTTATTGTGTGACAACGACCACATAGAATTTGTAAAAAATCTGCTAAAACACCTGCTTTACTTTTTATAATGTATCAGTCCCAAAGTGCTTCTGGTGTAGCAATGTAATTAAACATGTATATAAATAATCTAGATGAATATAGAGAGGTTGCATGGAGTCTGCTCACCCAAAAAGACAGTCCTTTCTGAATGAGGTATAAAGGTGTTAGTCATGAAGTTACTATTATCTCTGTTTATGTTGTTCCTGTTCTGTAGTAAGTTTAAACTTTCCAGAAGCAGTATTTTGTGATCTGTGATACTTCTTTTTGCTAAACTAGGTAGAATTATATTTGCCGAAGAAAAATCTGTATTTGTATTTTTATTCATATAGCTACATCTGATCTCTTAAGGAAAAAGAAAACACACAGTAGTAGTGATAGTAATAATACTAAAATGTATCTTTTTTTCTTTGAGGTATTCCTGGTTTATCAGGACAGAAAGGTTATCAAGGTCTCCCAGGTGACCCAGGCCCTCCGGGTCTCAGTGGCCCCCCAGGGGTGCCAGGATTGCCAGGTATGTCCACAAGGCCTGAGATGGACAGTTTGGATGTGTAAACATTTGCACACGCCTTTTATCACAAGGGACCGGGCTGTGAATCCAGGTATATCTAAGCAAAGCCTAGGGATTTGCACTTAAAGCTGCAGCATGGTTTGAGGACATTTAAAATCATCGTGCAAACAGCATGCTTGGAGCTCTTTCCTTCTAACAGACCCCAAAGCAGTTTTAAGCTGATCCCACTGAGGATTAGGATAGCTTTCAGGACGACCGGAAAAGGGCTTGCTGCTTGAGCAAGCAACACAACTGCAGGATCTGTCACCGGGAGTTGTCTGCTGCATCAGTCAAGTTCTTCTGTTGGGAGTCATTATACTCACACTTTGCAAATGGCCCAGGGAATGCCTTGCAAAGGCTGGCTGGGTGTCACATCTTTGCTTTAAAGAACGACAAGGATCAAGAAAACAAATTCTGCTTTGCACTGCTTCTTCCTACAGCTGTACCAGTTTACCTGAAATCTTGAATCTGTGCTCACTAAGTCTAATATAGGTCTTGTTCTAAATATCTTGTTGGGCTTGGGAATTTTTTTTTAATCCAGGACTCAGACTAGTTTGAGCATTGTAGGCCACACTTAATTCTGTAACAGAAGCTACTGAATACCTATTGCAGATGAGAGAGATGTTCATTCTGCAGAACAGCTCATGAGAGGCCGGGTGACAGCACTACTAAATTATTTCAGATGGTTACTGAATCATGGACCGAGATTTGACCGAATTTGAGACTAATCTTCAAAACAGAGAAGCTGCCCTGATCGAATCTTGGCTCGGAACACAGTCTTTCGCTACAAGAGGCCTTCACAATACGAGGCCTAAAGAAACTCCAAATCTATTGCCTTTGTAATGAGATGACAACCATATTCATATGAGAATGGATGAGTATCAGAAACTTTTAATTATTGCCATTAGTTAACTAAAAATACAACTTTCCTAGGCATCAAGGGAGACACGGGGCTTCCTGGGCAGCCAGGACCAATAGGACCTCCGGGGTTAAAAGGAGCCATGGGAGAGATGGGCCTTCCAGGTTAGTTTCTGTGCTTGTATTTTACTTCATTTTGGTCACTGTTTTCCTTTTATGCAGCACAAAAGTGTATCTGCTTATGTGCAGTAACTAATATATTTTAAGTGGCAGTGTAGAAGAGGAATACGTAAAGCCCTACACACGTATTTGAAATAGTACGTAAGGAATTGGAAATGCCCATTAAAACAGAAAATGCAAAAAGCAAATATATTGTAAATAGGTATTATCTTAAAACGCTTACGAAAGGGGAAGAGAGTGAATTCTATAATGTGGAATTATTACCAAAACAACAACAACAAAAAATTCCACGGGATTCTAAGATTAAGTTGTGCCTAGATACTACTACGAGGTGTTTGCATGAGTAATTTAGGGAAAAAAAAGGCTTAGAAATGTCATGTAAAAAGCCATGAGAGTTTTTTTAGATAATTATTTTAGTTTGTTTTTAAAAATAAAAAACACTTTAGGTATTCAAAGCCAGCCAGTCAATTTGTTACTCCTTTCTAGTTCCGTTGCTGTAATTTGAGTGACTTCTCTAAACCACTGCAGTTTTATTTATATTTATAAAACTCCTCTTTTGGACAGGTCCCCCAGGGGTTAAAGGCAGCCAAGGAATAGCAGGACGTCCAGGGCAGCCTGGGCCTGCAGGATTTCCTGGACTGAAAGGGGAGAAAGGTGACCCTGGGCTTTCCGGCATCGGTATTCCCGGTCTCCCTGGACCAAAGGTACGCTTCAGTAGAAGATTCCATGAGGAAATTGGATTCTGTGTTAACATTTTTTAACTAACTTTATTTATATTGGGTATAACTGTAAATATGGATATAAATGTTAATAGCAAGCAGGGTTGACTGCAGTTTGTTCTTGCCAGGTGGGAGCAAATATTTCTAATTTTAAAGGTGAAAATATTTATATATAATTTAATCTGGTTAGAGGAGAAGATTGTTTACCAGCCCTTTCAAGCTGGGATCAGTTAGTGGCCTCATCTGCACTGTGATACCCACTGACATTTTGATGTTGGTAGGGATTTGTCTGCATTTAAGAATAAATTTTGAAGGAGTTGATGTATCATGATTACTGCTGCTTAGAATTGTTAAGTCCATTCAAAACATTTGCACTAACATTTACCCATGTCATCCTTACTGTCTTCCACAAAAAGTAACAGAAAGACCTATGGAATATCTAGCAGCCTTCACTGATGCCTTACAATTGATGTTAAGCTGCAGTTAATTTCTCAAAAACATTGTATGATTAAAGGTCCACAGAGGTTTTTTTTTTCCTGCATTATCATGGGGTAAAAATCTGTTGTCTCTTCTGTAAGAAGAGAGAACACTTTGTTCTTTGAGGTAGGCCAGTTCTGAGGAAAAGCCATGATACTCTATACAAAATTGTAGGGGAAAACTTAATCTTTATGGTTGCTATTTCCAATTAATTTTTTGTGAGATGGTTAACATTAACTGGTTATAAGGAGAAGTGTTACACGATATAATGGTCACCTTTTAGTGATGGTAAGTCTGGGGACATACAGGAAGGGCTTATCCACCTTACAAAGACAGGGCTCTTATTTCTGCTGCGTGTTTTCTAGGGTGATCCTGGTTTGCCTGGATATCCGGGTAGTCTGGGCAGTAAAGGTATAGCTGGAAGTCCTGGTTTGCCTGGATTTCCAGGCAGTCCAGGTGCAAAAGGAGAACCAGGTCTTCCTGGATTCCCAGGTAATTCTGAACAGGTGGGGGTTTTCATTTTCCCTCTTGTCTGTATTGCTATATACATCTAAACACGGTGGGTAATTGGAGGTGGGGGGCTTGCAGCTTGCAAAGGTTCTAGCAATCTGCTGCTTCTAAGCTTTGCGCTGTTGGAATTGTCACTGCAAGAGTAAGTGTGTGAAAGCATCACTTAAGAGTGACTCTGACATCGTTCCTCTGCTCTGAGGGGATGTAGCAGTTGTGTCAGCTAGTGCTCTCCACTCCCCACAGCAATCAGACTCTCACCTCTTCTGACCCGCCAAATACCTGTGTTTGGCTCCATGTTTTCCCTTCATGTATCAGTCATCAGAAAAACTGAGCTTTTTTTAGCACTTATGTTGTAAAGAGAAATCTGACTGTGACACCTGTCTCTAAAATGGTAATTTCCTACCTGACTCACTGTATCCTTGGCCACAGGCACTCAACAGTTAGACAATTAGGACCGTTGTGCTAGTATGTTTTGTTTCTGTATGTTCTTTGCTTTATAATTCATCTCCTTGGGCAGCTGTAAATCTGCAAAATGAGCATAAATACAGATAGAGTTAGTTCATTTATTACTCAGGGCATCTCAGATTATTACATTTCAACATCTGCTGAAAAGCCAGTTTTGTGCATAATCTGATTGAAATGCTGGTGCTTTACAGGAACACCAGGAATTCCAGGACCAAAAGGTATTGAGGGGCCTCCGGGTAATCCTGGCCTGCCTGGACCACCTGGGCCAGTAGGTGAGCATAAGCAGCAAAGGTCAGCTGCTTCTGTGGAAAACAACACAGGAAGCCACTTCCTCTTTTCTTATCTTTTTTATGATGAAAACAAACACCATTGCACACACTTAGTTCACTGACATTAAACAGAAAAGAAAAGTTTAAACTTTTTCTTGATGGCTTGTGTCTGCTGCCGGAGCTATTGAAACAAGTTGTTAACTGTTTCGGTGTTTACCAGCTTTGTGTATGTGAAGTACTCCAGTGGTCTAACCTGTTTTCATAGGAGCAAAATTCTGATTTATCCTAAAGGGGAGCATTATATTATTTTTAGCAAACGCTGACTGATTAAAAAGTAACAGAACTAAAAGTCTTTTCTAAATTGTCAGGGGAGATAGAGCGGGACAGAAAGAAAGGTTTTAATTTTAGAAATGTTTACAACCTTGTGAATTTGTTACTGCATTGTCAAACCTTCAGATTCAGATGGGGATGGGCGTTCCTTGGTTTTTATTGCAGGTTCGGCGTTACTGTGCTCATGTGTTCTATCCCCCTTTTAGGTGATATTGGCCGTCCTGGTTCTCCTGGTCCTTCAGGAGAGAAGGGACAGCCTGGTCGAGATGGTATACCTGGACCAGCTGGTCAGAAGGGTGAACCAGGTTAGGTATCCTTCCTGTTTGCTTTCCCCTCTTCTCTCTGCGTTGTGCTGTTCTGCTTTCTCTATTCTAGTTTTCCTATAACTGCCCCAGCACCTTCAAAGCTGCTCCTGTGGTTCCTCCCAGCTGCTGAATGGTTCACAAAGGGTGCTGTCACACTGCCAGTGAAGCACAGGACAAGAATTCAATCAGCTCCTAGATTTTTATTACCTGACTCCAACACCAGCCCTGTTACTCTATTCCACAGTAGCTGTATTGCTTCAACTCAGTTACAGAACGGGTAAACGGTGTAATGTCTGCATTAAAGATAGAACCCCAACTGAAAATGCAAATGTATTGACTCTCAAAGAGCATCTAGTGAATGGATGGAAATACCTATGAAAGTTACATATGCATTTTGATACAAAAGCTCTAGCATTGGTGTAGACTGGTGAGTGAATGAGAGTCCAAGTAGGCTTAAGGACTCAGGGATTTAGACAAACTGCACGTTGATTGTTCTCAGCCTCCTATTTCTGTTTCTGGAGACATGAAAGCTAAATAGTCATTATTAACTGAACCTATTTATTTTCAGGTCTACCAGGTTTTGGACGCCCAGGACCTCCAGGACTTCCAGGATTGTCAGGTAAAATTTCTCTGTTGTTCTTTGTTAAATGGTCATACATCAAAAAAAAAAAAAGGGCAGCTTGTTGTATGTTCTGCAATAAACAAGTGCCATAATGACAACTAAAATAACTTTTCTTCCCCTCAGCAGACATTTTTCAATTAACCATAGTAATAAAACCACTCTTTACTGACTACTGAATTTTCTAGCTTGGCGATTATGCAGCCAGGATAAATCCATGCAGGATAATAGTCTACTGCATTATGTGGAACTTTGCTGATTTGTCTCATAAATAAAGCATTTGTACAACTGATGACAAAGGAAGCTGCTTGCTACACTTTGAAAAGCAGCTTCTCAACCTAAGTTACATTACTTTCCAGTAGCATTACAGCTTGTGAATTCCTCCAGCTTATTAGAAAACTTTGCAAGTATGTCTTCCAGCAGTGTCTCAAAAACTTAACATTGGCAGATTCCTTCATAGAAAACATTGCTTATAGGGTGACAAACTCAGAGGACATTTATGACTTACAGCATCACTGAGTAGCAAAGTGAGACTTCGTAAGACCTTCTAGCACATCAGAAGGTGTAGCACTTCCTTCTGCAAGAAGTATTAGCTCTAACTTTTTTCTGAATGTTAGACCAATGTCTCACTGTACAGACAAGGTGAGTTGTAACGAGATTTGCACCTTCTGTGGGAGAGAAATGGCTCTGCAAGTTGACGTTTGGCTTTCTTTGCTTAATGTAACAGCATTTATAAACATGGCTGTTTGCTTTTACAGGGCAAAAAGGAGAAGTGGGGTTACCTGGCCCACCGGGGCCGCCTGGACTTCCGGGTCTGAAGGGAGAACCAGGTTTCCAAGGATTCCCTGGTCTACAGGGTCCACCAGGTCCACCAGGATTACCAGGGCCACCTCTGGAAGGTCCTAAAGGTAGCCCTGGCCCACCAGGTGTTCCAGGAAGGCCAGGTAAGGCGTGACCCGCATCTGAACATCTGCTGTTACTTTCATATTTTGCTGGTAGGTTATCAGCCTTTAAACTTTCTCAATTTATTTGGATGGATATGGTCAAGCCTCATGGCATAGGTCTTAATGTTGGCAGGCAACCAGAGGATTTTATTGCCAAAAGTAACAGTTTCTCAAAATAAAACAGCCTCAGTTGCTATTAATTTCTGATACCTGGCAGCAAAAATCTAAGGCGTTGTTACACGGGAGATTCTCCGCATGCTGTCACAGTAATCATCTAGCAAGCACGATACCGCCTTTTGAACATCTGATACCTTTGCAGTATTGTCACATGATCGGCAAATGTCATCGCGCACAAAAACCCAAAAGTAACAAAACCCCCATCATTTTCAGAGCCATGAAAATCAAATTCACGCTAGAATCACAGCATGATCCAATCGGATAGCTGCCTCTTCATCTGCGTGTCATGTAACCTCAGCCATTGCTCCATTGTGTCACGTGGCTCCCATGGACTCAGTGTACCATCATGCGTGTTCATCTTTCCATTCCATGTTTGCATTTGGTTCTTGCACCAACTAATTCTGGGAATGAGAAAACCACTCTACTGAGTTAACATTGCTGAGCAACTCCCTGGTGTGTATGAGGATTTGATTTGTATGTTGTGTCATAGAATGTTTATTTGTGTTTAGATACTGCTCCTGAAAAACCTCCCTTTAATGAACCTGGCACAAGCTTTCTGCTGTGTCTCGAGTCCAGAAGTACTTTGCCACCAATAAGACTCATCTCACTTAACATGCTCAATTCTCTCCTTAGAGGGGAGTACTTTCAAACTAAGCTGCTGGTTGATTACAGGAGGGGGTTTTTTGCATATTAGTAGAGAAGTAGTATTTTTTTTATTGCCCTCAAACTCTGACCTCTGATTTTTCTGTTACTCAGATTTGTTTGTGGCTAGTTAGGTTTGAGTAGTCCATTTGTAAAATAGCAGCTACACACAGATTGTTCATTTTTGGCTATCAAAGGAGAGTTCAGCTTTGCAGTAAACACTTGGGAAGTCTTTACATTCGCTTTTTCCTCTTGCTTGCTTCTGATACAGGAGGCAATTCCACTGAAAAACTTTTTTAGAATGGAATTTTATCAAAATATTTTTACTAGAACTGGAATTAATACTTGATTACTCAGTGGCGATATGAGCTTTTCTCTCGTGCAGAGTAGGTTATGAACTCCTCTATCCTAACTGCATTTAAAAATGAGTCGTCATGAACAACATTTGCTTTTAATTTGTAATAGCTTAGAACTGGGGTACTGTTTGCCAGTATAATGAGGTTTTCTTTTAGTCTCAGTAAAAATACTTGAATTGTGTTGTATCCTAAACCTGCTTTTTATGTGACTGGTGTGGAACAACGCAGTGGGTCAGTAATTCACAGCCACTCACAGTTTCTTCCCGGTTCCCTATTTGGTTGTTGGAAAGAGGAGTGCATGCCTTCCACCTTTCTCCTGGAGGAACTTCTGCCCTGCTGGCCCCAGGGGCTCTAACCAGTCAGGGGAGCATCTCTGCAGCAAGCTGGTAGTCCTAACTTGCTTTCCACTTTTTGTGTGGCCTTGTCCTCTTCAGCCTAGTTGCTCACCAGCAGGTAGGAGTATGGGATAAGTAACGCCAGCTCTGCTCACTGTGGTTAGAGTCGCAGCTGGGGCAAGTGGGAGAAGGCGCAAAGGGGCAAGAGATAGTGGGATGCTGGGCTTGGGCTTTAATTTAAGAGTGCCCAAATAAGACATCCTAGATGTCAGGACCTTCCAAAGATAATTTTTCTATTTGTAGAGTGGTTCAGCAATTAAAACCTAGGCACAGGAAGCTGATTGGTCCGTAAGATCACAGGCTTTCATTTTTGAGAGGATATCTCCAAACTCAAAAAACCCAGCTAAGCAGCTCCTGATGTACAGTAAAACTACCAACTGCAATTCTATGCTCTGGTGTTTTTATGAAGCTTCTCATCCTGTTCACACCTCTCCGCATAAATCACGTGCGGACTGACTCTCACCAGCGGGGGAGGCAGAGGAATGGCAGGACTCGTTTTATGAGCATTGGCAAGAGGGAAGCGGCCAGTGAGGTTTTGCTCAGCCATGTTCTCTCTCTTTCTCTTATTTCCATTTTTGTTGCATGTAATGTATAAAGTGAAGCATTTGTTTTGCTCAGTTATGCATGGACTAACGTGGATAAACCAAACTATTATTGCAGTTCTGGTACAATCAGCACTCCAGCCTTTGTTTCAAATGATAACACAGGCTATTGCTGGAACGCTGATTTTGTAACATTTCAGCATAAGGCACTTAGTCATAAAAGCAGTTGTGTGGCTGTCAAATTACCCCCCTTCTGGGGACATAAATACAACCAGAAGCTGCAAGCGTATACTTCTGGGTATATTCTAAGATTAGTAAAAGTGATGAAGTCAAGCCTGATGTGCCTCTCTGACTTCAGTTGAGTTGCTCCTAAAACAAATATTGATGGATGGTGTTGGCACAGATTTATTAATTGATTATAAAATTAAACCAATTTCTAAGGCACACAACAATCCTGTTACTCCACACGTCTATTTTTGTTGCTATGAATAATAATAGTTTGGTGTCTTGCATACGGTATGTAAAGGAATATTGAGCTAAATCTAAAAAAGAAGGTTTAGTTGAATATATTAGCTTGTTGATATGTCCAACAATTTTGATGTTTTTCCCCTTGTTCTAATGATGACCTTGGTGAACTCTGACCCCCTACTCCCAGGTCCCTCAGGTTAGCCCCTTAACTCCAAAATAATAACTTTGCATGGAAATGAATATGTATACTTTTGTAGTGTCTAAATGTAGATATGCCAAGTCATTTTTCAGACATACCTTTTAATTTGTGGTAGAAAAGGAAAGATTGGTGTTGGCTTTCAGATCTTTCTTCCATGTTGTTGTAGGACTGGCACTGCAAGGACATAGTGTTGCTCTTTCCATGGTGGAAGGTCACGTGGATCCAAATTTGCAAGGCTTTTAGAAAGTGTCCCCAGCTGTGAAAGCTGTTTTAGCATGTTTATTCTTGGTGCAGTTGAAAACAATATATGCTTGGTTTTATCTTTTTTAAGAAAGTTTATTGTGCTGTCCTCCTTTGCTGTATAATTGTGTTTTGCAGCTTGGACAAGTGACAGTATTCATTTTGGTAACACCTGCTACTGTTGGTTTTGGACGCTCTCAAAAGACTTAAATAAATTGGATGCTGCTTTTATACCAACAGACGCTGTTGGTATAGAAGTTACACGAAGTAACAGTGATGCTTCACGTTCCCAAATTGGAGCATTGTAACTTTCCCTTGTTCTGCTTCACCAGCACATTTAACGGAGACGAGGAAAGCTCTTCCGTTAACGTGTATTTAATGAAAATGAAGCATATAGCCCTTCCCTCCCTAATGCTCGGGCAGTGGAACAGGGCTGGTAGGAACATGGCCATTTTCACAATTTTACCGCAATTTTAGCCTATCAGCACGTACCACAAGCCAGCTCTTGGGAAGATTTTTAATGGCTGTGTCTAGATGGAAAATGATTTGGTGTATCTCTAATAACAACGGTGTCTTTAGGTTTTGCTATGATGACTTCCAGGGAGCAACAAACTGTCATGAAAATTCGATAAAGGAGTACATTTCAGTTTTTAGAGTGCTGTCCTAAGCACCGTGAGGCAGCAAATGTGGTAGCCCCTGATGTCTGAATCCTAGTTTTATGCAGTCATGTAAAAAAAAAAAAATAAACGTGGTTTTAGCTTTTAATTAAACTGTGGTCACAGGAGCACAAACCACGCTTTGAGAGAGCTACCACCATGAGAGGAACTGAGCAATTGCTTCATGTTTTGTTCCACTCTGTGACTGTGCTCAGCCAGAACTGAATAATCAACAAGTATAGGACAGATTTCTAAATCATAGCAAAACTTAGCTAACTGTGAATATAGTTTATAAGTACTTAACAGTAACAATGAAATGTCCATGTCGCTATTTTTAACACCTGTATTACAGTTAGTATTTAAAATAATTTACCAAATATGTAAGAAATAATGCACTGAGGTAAACTTGACGTGTATTTATTTATCATAGTTTTTAGCTGCAAATTGCATGGTGATATGTTGCTATATTTAAATCATTTCCCTGACATGAAAGATGCAAATGGCACAGGAGCTAAAATATGCATTAATTCAGGAGCATGGTAGCATTACCTTTTGAAAGAGGCCACTTGAATGATTTTCTAAGGATGTTATCGCATGCCATTCTCCATAATAACCTTAAACAGGTAAATTAGCATCTTGGGGTATTTTTATCAACAAAAAACAATGCCAACAAGAAAGACAACAAATTCTACATTTGGAACTTCTGCTGTATTTTTGCTTAGCCCTGTTGATCCACATCAATCCCGCTTACCATTTGGAAGAGGATGTAAGCCTACCTTTCAGTCTATTCACTCGCTATTCACAGATAGTTGAGGCTCATAACTGATTAGTGGTGATAAGCCCTTCTGTTAATCACGCTTCCCCGCTGCCCAGTGCAGAATTTTGCTCAAGAGTAAGTTGTCTTTCACAGTTTACCTGCGTATTTGCGGAGCTCCGAGCCCTGTGATGCTGAATATTGTCAGTGAAATGGTTACGTAGTCAAACCCCATTGTGAGCAGGACTAACCAGTCACAGGCCTCAGCTGTAATGTTAAAGCAATAACACATTCTTCAGTAAAGCTTTAAGTTTGCTGTTAAAGTGTCAAATTAGCCTTAGCAGAGCCTAGTCACCAGAATAACTTGTATCTGAAAAGACATACCGTTGTGTATTCATGTGTGGTTTTATGCATGCATGTGGATGGACTGTAAATACAAAATATGCTGGTGAGATGGGTTGTTGTGTAGTGTATATGCTGTCACTTGTACTATTTCTAACTAGTAATCTTGTTTTGTACTGTGTGATGTCTGACCCTTCTAACATCGATCATTGGGCTTTGGTGAACTCTGATCCTTCCAGGTCCTCCAGGTTAGACTCTTAACTCGGTCAATTTATTTTACTGCATTGCACTTGATGTAAGAGAAATGGATGTTTTCCTGTAATGCTGTGATTATCTTTTTAAGGACTGTGGTTACCCTGCAGATGGTATGTGTTTGATTAACAAGCCTCAGATGGTAACCCGTTGTTATTTGCATGTGTACAGACTAGACCAGTTTTAAGCGCAAAATGAACACAAAATCCTTGCATGATGGGATGTTTTCTGTCGCTGAAACTGCTACGGGATGTATGAAATCTGGTACAAAATTGCTGTTGCTTTAAAAAGAATAGTTTTGGAAGGAATTCTATACTCAGATTTGCATGCAGAAATACGGCTCATCAAATTTACCCTGTGAATATGGACTATGAGTATGTCAAAGGAGATGTTAAATCATTCGACGTTGCAGAAGAATTGAAAACCCAGCACACTGATACATGTTATTGGATTTGTTGTACTACAGGGGAGAATGTCATAGCACTGTCTTGCAGAGAGATCCTTTTGTTAACCAGTTATGAGACTGAACTTGTCAAATGTCATTCACTGTTGCTGCACTTGCTTATGGTTTGTTTTGCCACAAACTGATATTTGTTACCTTCTATTTAGATGATGGTATAAAGCTGGGGGTCTCATCTGTCAGTTCTACTTAAGTTTTTTTTAAATCCATTGCTTCACTTGGGATTAATGTGGCTGTAGCTAAGGGAAAACAATTAAAGACCAGCCCACTTCTTCTAAAGGATTTGCACAGCGTAATTCTATTAAAGATCGATCAGTTGGAGGGAGAGTCATTCAACACAACAAAGTTTCTGCAACTCAGGTTATTATTTAGGCAAGAGAGAATGATGGGCTTCCTGCTGCCCAGCAGTCCATAGACAGTATTCCTGGGCTTCTCAATAGGTATGTCCAATTCCAACAGCAAAGAAGCAGCAGCATTTTACGTTACTGAGACTGGCTTTCAAAAGGAATTCAGTCTGTTAAGACAGCGCTTAAGAGATGGTGAATGTAATGCATGTCAGCAGAGGGGATATTTGTACCATCTAATTTTGGGTTTCTTGGCTCCTGCTG
>NW_010413177.1:0-34891 GCF_000710305.1 Buceros rhinoceros silvestris | reverse complement strand
TCTGGTCACTGGTAAGCTTCTGTCGCAGGTGAGTTGCACTGCCTTCTGGAACGACCTGCTTCTCTTCACCAGCTAGATAAGGAGCCTTGGTTCCTGATTTGGGTAGTGCAAATAATCCCTCTACTTGTTTTCCTTTTTGTTTATCCTGAATTCAACATTGAATTAGAGCTGGGAAGTCAAGGCAAAATGTCTTTTTTTTTTTTTTATGCTGGAGGCACGCGCTTGTGGAGAATGGTTGATATGTACTGATACACGTGTATTTGTTCTGCAATGTTAAGGTGCACCAGGCCCAGAAGGTCCACGAGGGCCACCAGGCAGTGGAGGACTGAAAGGGGAAAAGGGGAACCCGGGTCAACCTGGCCCACCTGGCCTGACTGGTCAAAAGGGAGATCAAGGACCACCTGGACGCCAGGTAGGACAAGAAGGAGGGTTTTCTTCCTAGTTTATTTTTAAATGCAGTAAAAATGGAATATATTTGGGGGGAATAAGCAGTTTATTGTAGTAAAATAAAAGCCAAAACGTGGCAGCTAACACCCTGTCCTGTAGCAAGAGGGTCTTTTCCTTAATTATCTCCTCAATTGTTTGGGGAGGATGTCCCCATTATATTCCCATGGGAGCTGGAGCTGTCGATGCACCCTTCATGTGACAGTGTTCTCTGAGAGCACCCAGTACAGTGACAGAATGTATGGCCTCAGCCCTTCAAAGCACCAGTTCTCAGACCCAGTGTGTGCTTTTGTCCCCCGTCCACCTTTTCTATCTGCTTTTCTGAAACTGGTGAGGAGATGAGTGAATAATGTGAAGCTGTTCTGTTCAGGGGGATCCCGGTCGTCCAGGTCTGAATGGAATGAAGGGCGATCCCGGGGTTCCAGGTGTTCCAGGATTCCCAGGTATTTAAGTAGCATTTCAAGTAGAAACCTCCAGGCACAGTAACAGCCTTTCATGGAGAAAAGAAGCCTGATTTTGGCCATTCTTGCAGCAGATTTTGTAAGACAACGTGTTCTTTCACTGTGTAACTGTGTGAATTTGATGTTTCAGGTATGAAGGGTCCCACTGGACCTGCAGGACCCGCTGGCCTCACAGGCAGTCAGGGGCTGCCAGGCCCACCAGGTAGGAGGAGTTCTGGGCAGTGTTGGTGTCGCTATTGCTCCGTGATAGTAGAATTTGTTACACAGATGTAGGAGTCGATCTCAGCCAGCAATGAAAATAGTTAAGTGAGCAACAGCTTAATCACAACTCCAGGCTGTACTTTTTAGCCCTACAAGTAATCCTACCATATTTTATACTCTAGTCTACAAGCAACAGCTGTCCTTTGGGGGTGTCACCAAAAGCATGTTTTTGCCATATGTATACACTTCTTCCTTGCATCGATAGAGCTCTTGGCTTCTGACTTTGCCATGAAAAAATAATAGAAACTGTTTCACAGGCTTTCAACCACCTTGGCTTATCTAATACTAAGCTGTTTTCTCTTAGGTCCACCAGGTTTACCAGGTACCATTGGACGAAGCATTGTTGTCAAAGGTGACCCTGGTCCCCCGGGTCCTCCAGGACAGCCTGGATCGAAAGGGCCACCTGGATTGCCAGGGCCACAGGGATTGCCAGGTATGATCCTAGGTGGCTACAGAGACAATCCCAAGTATAGCTGACCGCAGGCTGCATCACCACTGCGAGTCATGTGGCATAAGCTGCAGAGACCAGTTACCGAATTCAGCAAGAGATAAAAGTAGGTTTCTACCACATCTGTCTCTAACGTATCATGAAGAAACACTAGATGAATCCCAGACAATGTAAAGATTTCTGTAGTGAGATTTCAAGAGCTTTTATTTCAATCACCCCTTTGTCTGTTCTAGGTCCAATTGGTCTTCCTGGTGACCCAGGGCGAGATGGACTACCTGGTTTTGATGGTCCAGCAGGACGTAAAGGAGACAGAGGTCTTCCAGGCCAGCCAGGTATGGTGCTTATCCCATGAGGACCCAGTGGAAAAAAATGCTCTTTTTTGTGAGTGCTGGCTAATACTGGGAAGTGAGATTTTTGCCTCCTGGGAATAACAATAAAATCATAACTTTATTACTTTCTTAATGCAAAAATATTACAAGCAGCTGAACACACTTTGGTTTGGAATATTCTTGAAACCAACACATTGCCAGTCCTTGCTGAATAATACCGTAGAGTGCTTTATCTCAAGCCTAATGTATCCCCTTTGCAGCACAGATGATAGAGAGGAGATACTGAGGATTGTAAGAAACAGAAGAGATAATTTCAATTTTGCATGGAAATCATGAATGGGGAAAAAGACACTTGATAAAGGAAAGAATTTCACCAAAGGCAGAGATCAGGCTACTGGGCAGCTATTGCCTAGAATTACTGAGTCATGATTTGAGAAAAGAAATCAGACTAGGCACTGGTACAATTTTCTAAAAGAGATGATATGTACTAAGTAGCTATTTATTGCAACTTGTGAGAAAAAGTATTAGCATTTAAACAATAAAAAAATCCATAAAGCTTTCTTTCCTTCTGGTCTGAGTAGCTCTCTGATATCTGTTAGCTTTATTTTAGTGAAAAAAAGTAAATACTAATGACTGTGGAATAACATGGTTAAATATTTGTAGTTGTATTTCCTAATATTTTTGCTGTTCCAGAACAAATGCCTTTTCTGATACCTTTCTCACTCATATGACTCATTCTTGCTCTTGTTCACGGTTGTTCTCGCCTATTTCCACATTTTGTAACCTACTCCAAAACTGAGTGCAGCTTTTCTGTTCATTTTTGGTGGGCCAGATCTGGCATTATAGCCAGTAAGACTTGCTTCTGTTTCTGGCTCTGCCATTTATTTTGTGATCTTGAGCAAGATGTTTGAACATTACCTTATTAAACTGCATACACAGATTAATACGTTTTGGAATTGGGAAGCTGATTTGGACTCATTCCAGCTGTCACATCCGCTGCGGCTGTTACATCAGCACCTTACAGCTCTGAAAGGATCTGACTTCACAACACCCCTACAACACAGGCCACTTACTCTGCTATTTTATAACTAGCTATGACACCTCAGTGATTTAACCAAGCTTACATGGAAAAAATAGTTTGAGGAAGATAGTGTTAGCAAATAACCAGGTCCCCCAACTCACAAGCACCTTAATCACAAGACCATGCCGCCTTTCAGAGCTACATCAGCCCTCAAAGAGCAGGAAGTGGTGTTAATAAATACTGTGTGGTGCGTTTCTCTCATGTGAACAGGTTCCCGAGGAATACAGGGACCTCCTGGTCCTGATGGTTTACAAGGCCCCCCTGGTCCTCCTGGAACGGCCTCTGTTGCTCACGGATTCCTTATAACTCGGCACAGCCAGACCAGGGATACACCACTATGTCCACAGGGAACATCGAGAATATATGATGGATTCTCTCTGCTATATGTGCAAGGAAATGAGCGAGCACACGGCCAGGATTTGGGTGAGATACTCTGTATGCTCGGTCTTTAAGGGGAAAGAGGTTGTAGATCCTTCTTCAAATGCTCTGGCTCTCTGAAGATAAGATAGTGCTAGAGATTTCTTAGATGAAGAGGGGGGTTGCATACCAAGATCTACTACCTCCAGAGGCTGCACATTATAATTCAGGATGAAAGAATGTAAACCAAAACTGAGAGGTTAGGTTTCTCCCACATGTGACAATTTGATAGCACATGCTGTGCCCTCGCAGGCAGAGAGGAAGAACACACCCAATTACTGTTCACAAAGAACTGCTGTGAAAAGCAATGAAGTGAAAACCTGAATGTCACGTTTTGTGTATCTTACTCTGTAGGTACTGCTGGGAGCTGTCTTAGGCGTTTCAGCACCATGCCCTTCATGTTCTGCAACATCAACAACGTTTGTAACTTTGCATCAAGGAATGACTATTCCTACTGGCTATCGACTCCAGAGCCCATGCCAATGAGCATGGAGCCCCTGACTGGGCAAAGCATCCAGCCCTTCATTAGCCGGTGAGACAAAGCAGGTTACCAGGTCTCTCTTAATACCTGGATAAATAGCACATCTTATCCCTCTATTTCCAATGTGCAGGTTGGATATTAGGAGAATCTGTCATGGTTTGCTCTGGGAAATACTAAGAAAATAGCTTGTCTTAAAGTATGCATGGTCTTCAAAGGTCTGTCTGCCTGCAGCAGTGATAAATGGAGGCAGAACGGCTGTAAGAGCTCTCCCCGACTGAGGAAGCTCTATAGTCAGCAGCGCGCGATCGCCACGGACAGGAGAGAGAACAGGACAGCCGTTAGCTCTAGGATTAAAGCATTCACTTGGGGACTTTGAGCTTCCAGTTTTTGTTTCAGGAGCTGCTTCAGTACTTTACCCAGTGGCTGTTAGTGGAAATACAGGCAGATTTTGCACCCCAAGATACTGTCTTACTGCAGTTACAAAATACATGAGAAGTCTAGATTGATAGAACACCTTCTCACCGGCTGATTTTTCTCCCTTTCTCTGCGCAAGAATTTTTAATAAAACATATTCCTGTACTGCTGTTGTATTTTAATATCACGTGTTTCTCTGATATGTCCCGTGTCCAGATGTGTTGTGTGTGAAGCTCCTGCTATGGTGATAGCTGTCCACAGTCAGACCATTCAGATTCCTTCATGTCCTCCAGGCTGGGACTCCCTTTGGATTGGTTACTCCTTCATGATGGTAAGAACTGCCTCCTACTCCAGAAGTGGCCGGTACCCACCTGTCTCCTCACCTAGCTGCTTTAGGACTTGATTAAAAAACACAGTGGTTGATGTTTGAAAGCCTTTACCTTTAATTGCTAACCATGGTAGCCAAGACCAACAGCGATTTTTCCAGTACGCAGAGCCCAGTGTAACTGGTATTTATGGAGGTGTCTGGCCCCGTGTTATCTCAACCAAGAGCAAGCAGTGGCTCTTTTAGTAGGTGAATGCTGTGCTATTGGATTTTTAGCACCTACTGTAAGATTCTTGTTTGTGTGTTTCTTTCCTCCACCCCTACACCAGCACACTAGTGCTGGAGCAGAGGGCTCTGGACAGGCCTTGGCATCGCCTGGATCCTGTTTAGAAGAATTCCGCTCGGCTCCCTTCATTGAATGCCATGGTCGTGGCACTTGTAATTACTACGCCAATTCATACAGTTTCTGGCTGGCAACTGTAGAGGTGTCAGAAATGTTCAGGTAAGGAAACCTCTTTCTTTATATTGCTTTATTCCAGAATGGGAGCTTTGGAAATTGAATTTGTTCCAAAGATCAAAAGACTTTTGTTTACAGGGGTATATGGAAATAATTTAGCTTGTTTTCCCCCTCACAACTAGTTTGTCAAGTGTTTCTGTGGTAAGCCTTTCATATTATGTAAAACTTGCCAGGGCACATTCTGTTTTGCAAGGAGTCGGATTCTTTTTATGTCAATTCTCGCCTTTAGTAGTACCTTCTCTGAAAGTATTTCTACTGTAGTCACTGTGTTTGGAGCCTAAAAGATCAATCTTGTTGCTTTTGTTTCTTACCAGGCCTTTCAATAGATTCAAATATTTGAAAAGGTAGTTCAAGATATACAAGGGGCAGGTATGAAGGGCACGATCAACTCTACTTAAACCTTCTGAGACAGATGTTCCTATAACCTGTTTTCAAAACTCTTGTGTGAAGGAGGTTTCATAACCTCCATGGCAAGCATTTTTTCCAGTCCTTTGTAGCAGAATTAGGATGACATTTTGGCTGCGAGGAAGCCAATGGACATTCTCTTCTCAGCTTCTCTGCAGTTAGCATTTCAGCTGGAGTCTCTCTGCTCATCAAACTTTGCCCCTTTCAATTTGAGTAGCAAAATCATTTTTTCTTTGACAAACTACCTATTTTCATAGAATAAACTGCTACTGTGCTGTTTGTGTACCAGTAAAAACCTCATAAATATTCCCACTGCTACCATATTGCAAATGTAGGTTTGCGGTACCAGGCTGGCAATGTGCACTGTGTTACCCAAAACCAACCCAGGGGCCACTACTGCTGTGACATGCCTACAGCCCTGATACTTAACGTGCATTGAATAGTCATTGCTTCGAGTTTTCAGTTTTTCTCTCATCTGCCTACCCTTGCAGAATAAAAATAAATAGATTTGGTAAAGCCATCGCTTAAATGCAAAACTCATGTAGCAGTATTTTTTAAGAGTTGTTAAAGTACCCTTCAACTGAGAAACTCAAAGGCTACTAATAAAGACCCCAGAAATACTGTCTCCAATGTACAGAATTCACCTTCCATTCGGTTTGGTATTTGTGCTCCATCATACGCTAGTCTGAAAGTAGCTGATCAGCAAACCTTGTGTACACTGAGACTCCGGACAAAACCGAGCGTCTGTCACCTGGGGTGGAGGACATACAGAGAAAGATCACTCAAACACAGGACTAACTCCTTGCTTACGTACAATCTTAACCTGTGAGTTCAGTAGAAGCTTAAAGGAGCAGTTCTGTAAGCAAAGGAAAAGCTAACCTCTCCTTACCTTTGTGTCTGTCAACCAGTAAACCTCAGTCAGAGACACTGAAAGCTGGAGACTTGAGGACGCGTATTAGTCGTTGTCAAGTTTGCATGAAGAAGACGTAACGTCTTGGAGGATGTTTTATAAAACAGTTGAAAATCCCTAGGATGCACTGTCTTCCAGCTGCAACAATGGTGCTACTGTGCAGAAAGAAAAGAAAAAACAAAGCCAAACTGTTTTAACCGTGCAAATTCAAGTGTACCTCACTCGTGTGCCAAACGAAGGGTTGTTCGGGACGTATTTGCCAGCGGGACTAAGATGAAAGAATTGACCTCTTGGAAAAGAACACTTGATGCTCACAAAGGATCTGAAGATGAAATTTTTCATATATCTCCCTGTACCAAAATGGCACCTTTTGATCAACCAAGAGAATAAAGAAAAACACGACGCACTGAGTATGTTTAAAATAACAAGACTGCAGTTTTGAAAAACATTTCATGGTGCTACTAACCCTACTGTATCCCAGGTTTTTAATATGAAATTTTAAGCTTATTTCTCTTTGTAAGTAATGAAATGTGTATATTGTGTAAACACCTTTTTAGCTGAAACTTCCAGTCATTTAGAAACAAACCAGACTCTGATATAAAAACACTTATGTCTAAAAACATACAGCAGTATTTTATTACGAGACTTGTGGTACAGAGAGGATTTACCTCTCTTATGCCAGCTTATTCATATTTCATTTCCTTCCTCAGTTGCCAACCTGATATATTTGGGGAATGCACAATTATTCTGAAGTCTTTCTGATCACGGTTTTAAACGTTGTACACCATGCCATCAGTGGGTTTATCTGTGCTTAGAAATCCCGATCCACTTGAAAAGGGGTTTTTTTTGTATCTTGTGACAATATATGAAACCTTAGCCATATTCTATAGCCGCCTTTCCTGAATAAAAGTCACATTCCCATTTTAGTAATCAGTTTGGTTTAACAAAACCTGTTCCTTGAGAATATCCAGTTACCAAAGCATTTAAGATTATGCTTACATGAAACCTCCGCTCTGAAGCGGGGTCATGCATTGTATCCACAAGAGTGTACATGCTGAGAAACCCAAATAAAATAAAGCATAAGCTGGTGGAAACGTTCCTATTTATAAATTAATCTTTTAATCTTATGTGAATTTATACACATCCACAATGTATTTACAGTATCTGGCAACTCTGTGTATGTATAGTTCACATAAGGCTTTGAAAGACGGTGCATGCAGGCGTTCTGATGTCATGTTGTTAAGAGTCCTACTGTGTATGTCCTGGAGCGTCACTCCTTGTGCAATAGCTGAAAAGTGATCACTTTTTGTATGCATGACTGTTCAGCTGCCATGGTCAGCGCTGTTCCCGTGACCCTGCTGTACAACGGGGCTCCCTGACAAAAGGCAGTTTTCAAGTGATGATAGGTTAATAAGATTGTTGTATATTGCCACCTTCTCTGCCAATACAACTTACCTTGTGAATTAACATTCTGCTTTATGCAGCTGAAGTGTACTTGTTTGTTGAGTGCTGTTAAGTAATTTATCTGCTAACGGCTATCCATTCTTACCTTCCAGTTACCACTGTAGACACAGAGCATCAGAAATCTCCTTGTTCTATGCACATTTGACAAAAGACATAGGACTGGTGACTGACCAGGTGACAAGTGATTTATACAATGAGATTGGTGCTGATTTCAAAAGCTTTCAGCTGAAGTTTTTTAGTTTCAAGTGCAAAATGTTAATAGCTTTGTCTTTTTTCCGTTAGCTGCAGTTATATATGTTGGTAGACAGTGGGCAATTCAGCAATGTGCATCCTTTAACTCATTTTATTTTGGTTTGCTGGTGCATACAGAAATAAACTGAACCTGCTCCTCTCTCCAAGTCAAGAACTTGCTGCTAAAGCTGAAATACAATAGTAAGTCTCTTCTTGTAAACACGAGCCCTTAGCTTGCTGCTGGCTCCTCAGAAGCCTCAAGTGATCGTAGCAGCCTATCCCTAATCCCCAAAAAGCAGACAAATGGATGCGAAGCCCCCAGGACTCCTAAAGGAAAGAGCTCTCCTAGCCTTTCCCTGTCCCACTCACCAACAAGTGTTCGTATGTGAGGACCTGGGAACAGGCGGAACATGTTTATTCTAGTAGTGCAGAACCACAATGCTGCTTTCCAAGATTTGGGCCCACTGCATGGGAAAGACAGAGACCATTCCAAGCTAAGGTAGATACCACCCAGAAGAGCTAGTCCTGTGGCAGCTTTAGCTCCCACATCTGTGATGACCACAAAATGAAAATATGTAAAGTAGCTACGCTTCTGACAGATGCGTTCTCTGTTCTGTTCCTGCAGCTCTGACCCTGGTCTGGAGAACAGTCCTGAACCTTAATCAGTTTCAGGCTGAGATTTCCCAGTGGGCTAACTTTTATTAAGAGAAAAGTGGTCTAGAGAGGAAGGAGCATCTTTTATCTGACCTGCAGCAGAGATTCCAGAGATGTTGGTTTAATTCCCACCACATGTTCTGTGCCTTAGAGCAGGTAAATCACTTGACCTGTGTTGGATCAGAGTTCCTGATCTATAAAAGAAAGCGTGGTTTTTATTTTCTCCTACTTCTTGACTGCTTAGACTGTAAGCTCCTTGGGGCAGAGACATTGAGGGGGCTCGAATGTTGTTTGGGGCCTCTAGGTGCTATCCATCAGTATATAAATATTAAACTACAGGTAAAAGCTTGTGTTTGCAGATTTATTATTAAAAAAAAGCAAAAGGCTGTTTTGAATTAGAGCCTTAAAATAGTCTTCAACATAGCCTAAACATGATCCCACTCAGCACACCCCTTCTTGGGCTACAGTTAAGGCTCTTTTTTTAACTAAAGCTTTTACTCTCTTAACTAAACATGTAAAATTAGTCTATTTTAGTTAATCTCTAGCAGGAGCGTGGCAGAGAACTCGATTGTATGTGAAGTTGTAAGGGACAAGCTGCACGCTTGAGCCACTCGAGGGCACCCCAGAGCTTTGAGAGCCCGAACGCGGCCGTGTTCCTGCAGTGCCCGTGGGCAGCATCGACTCCCAGAAAAGCTCCCTGGAAGAGGGCGGTGGTACCCGGCTTTGCTCCCTGCCCGGCTCTCCAAGGCTTGCTGCAGAGGGTGTACTGTTAGTTGCAACTGGGCTGATGACTGAAAAAACGTGACTTTCTAAAGGAATACTAGTTTGCAAATCCTAAAACCAGCAACCTTAGGCATAACTTGGATTTACGATCTTCTAGTATTAAAGTTCTGCTTGAGCCAGGCTTTTCAGCATCTTCCTTCACCCTAGTAAGTCCTATTATTCTCTTTGAATAAAAGGAAACAGTTTCCTTCAACCTCAAATTCATTTATAAGGTGGGATTTTAAAAATAGTTTTGGAAGTGATGCATTGATTTTGCAGGCAACAAATGCTCAAGCTCTAAATTATTTTCTATATCCTTTTGTATGTAGTTGAAATATTTTGTATTTGCTGCCTGAACTGCACAGAGGTGCCATCTAAGGGACGCCACTGTAGGTAGATTGTTCTGCCAGAATTAGGACTATGCTGCTGCGAGCTGCATGACATGTTCTGAACTGGTCCTTCCCAGAAAAGTTCACGCTTTAGACAATCCAGCACTGTCCTGGACACATGCTGCTGCTGCTGCTGTGACTAATTCCACTAGAAGCACAACCTGAAAACTGGCCGGGAGAGAAGAATCATTAGTCTTTTCAGGGTATTTTACTGACAAAAAGCAGGACGCTGTTGCTAGTGGAAGGTGGGAGCTCAGGGGAGTAGCAACAGTGTTCTGCATTTAAAACGTAGGGTGAGTAGCAGAACAGATTAGCTCAACCTATTTGTAGCAGACAGGTGACCCCTGCCCAAGAACAGCCTCAACTGGCAGCAAGGTGAAGAGCAGCTGGTTAGTGAAGCAAAGTGCTGCCTTCAGTACAGGTAGCTGCTGGGCATAGCACAGAGTGCAGGCTGAGGCCGCTGTGCCAACAAGCAGCTTCAGTGCCCACTGAGCTGGATTTCCTGACAGCCACCTTCCTATGGCCATAACACTGCTTTACAGTTTAAATTAACTCGGAAGAAAACCAAAGAAACTGAGTTTGGTGTGTTTCTTTAGGCCAGGGAAAGAAATTCTTACCTCCCAGCTCTGTGCAGCAAGCTCAGCACTCCTGCTCTCCCTCGAGACATGTTGCTTCACAGCCCTTCATGGAAAAAGGAGGGGAGGAATTCCGTACTTGAGGAAACACTACTGCTATAGCCAAAAGAGGCTGCAGGGATGGAAAAAAAAAATTTTAAAAAGGCAAAACAAATTGTATTGTTACCTGGTAACTCTGAAAAGGTCCTTGCCTGCTGTGAACCTCTCATTCCTACTTATCTGATCATTTCCAGTCCCCTATTGCTCAGCGAAATGCAACAGCCATCAGAATCAATGCATTTCAAACCAAGGACTCTGAATACACATTCCACTGATGGTCTTCAGATTCCGACAGGAAGTCCAATTTGCCTTCTGGCTTTACTGGGGGCTCGCACCACGCTTCACAAACAAGAGAGTTCTGTCCCTGTTTCGGCCAAAGGGGTTTGAAAACTTAGTGCAAAACTGCGTGTGTTATCCCCCACCCCTCAAGCAGTTCAAAGGTCTCTCAAAGCAGTTACAGTGAGACTGCTGCTACAGTCTTGACAGTGTTTGGATAATTTTCAGTGTTTGTTTACTGCTGGTAGGGTTCTTTCTGCCCTCTGTGAGAAACACTGTTTTCTTTTTCTTCCAATACAGGCTACGTGCTATAAAATGAGGCCCTGAGTAAGGGGCTGGGTTATGTGAGGGAAAACCGTATTCTTACCGCGATCCCGACTTTCACAGGCAGTTCTAATGCGCTATTCCAACTAACACGGTAAGAATTAAATCAGATAGTTTTAGAGACAGGAAAGTCAAATCCAAGACGTTTCATAGTAATCACCCACGTTTACAGAGCTCACATATACTCACATCTGTAGCTGTGAACTCTATACAGAATTGTTGATATATCCCTCATGTCAGTAAGGAATTTGAAAAGGCACTAGGTTGGGGTGTTGTTTTCCAGCTTAAGTTCAGTTGTTTGTACAAGCAGGTGCATTACCTGAAATGGTGATCTACTTATATGGTTTTACATACTGAGACCTTACTTAACACGTATCAGAAGAAAGCAGTACAACAAAACTTACAACAGCAAGCCCTACTTGTTCCCTCCTGCCCTAATCTCTGAAGACAGGCACACTGCTAAAAATTCCTTCCCGGACTGGCACTTCTTGATCATGAAATTTCCATACCCGGTCATGGTGACCAACGAAAGATTGCCAGAGCCTTCTGCATTTAAAGCAGAAAAAGAAAGTATAGAACTCATTTTTCTCTTTTCATTCCAAAACTCAGTTGTTTACCAGTTCTATGAATCTGGCAAGGAAAACTTCTGGGTGTTTTGCTGCATATTATCTTTCACACTACACGGCAGAGGAAAGTGTGTAGACTGGGAATCGCTCCCCTGAAATACGCTAAAAGCTCCTCAAGCTCTTCAGGGACAGAGGGTGACAAAACCACTTTAAGAAGCAAGCAGCCGCAGCAGGAGGAAATGCGCTTTGACAGAAAAACCCCAAAAGTTTGTTTAAAAATAAAACCCAGACACAGAGCTACATGAACACATATTTACTGCAAGTAGCTCTATGGAAAGCCAAGTCAGATAAATATAAACACTATACAGAGCTTCAAGCCAGTCTCCCAAAACCGCAAACGCAATGTGTTTTACAAAGAAAACAACATAACAATATTTACAATGGAAGACAAAGCCAGATCAATCAGCTCGACTTGAAAACAGATCTGTGAAGCAGAAATAGCAAATATAATGAACAGTTTCAACCATATATGTTTTAGTTTGTACAGACAATAACTGTCCAATATCAAATTAAATTTACAGGACAAACATTGTTCTATCATTGGTATTTTTGTACTATACAGCAGCATAAACGGGTAGCTGGAAGGTAGTATATATAGTGATATGTTTTACATCATCTGAAAATGTTCTTCCAGCACAATACTGAATAAATTAGTTGCTGTAAACTAAGAGATTCAAAAAGATTGCATATTTATTATGCCGTACCTATTAGTATTTGTACCACTATACTTGAGGTTACCCATTTACTTATTTATTCAGCATTTATTAAATCAGTGCTGTATATTGTACAATGGCAGCCTCAGGGATCTAATATGAAATAAGTATGAAACAAATTTCTTCAAAACAACCTCTTCCTTTCATATTAAATGTTTAGAACTATCTTCATCCAAATTTTGATTTCTTAGAAAAGATGTAAAGCTTTATAAAAAGCTGTCTACATATTGCATTATTAATTTGCGAGACCAAACAAAAGCTATATGGCAAGACAGTATCATGGTCTGTAAGAGTGGTCGTATCTTTAATTTGTGTGTGTGTTTAGCAGCAACGAGTAACTGTACCAACTTGAATGTCTCTTCCAGAATCAAAACCAGGTCTGTGCTTTTAAACCCCTTTAGCAATAGTTTTGCCTGTCACTAGACACTGCGTAAACTGATTGGTACCATGTTTTTTAAAAAAAGTCTTCATATTTCAGTGATGTGTACTTTTCAATACTACTCAAAAATAGATTTGGGTACACATCTCCGAATGATCCCAGTCAACAGTGTCTCACTGGTTACACAATCTGTCCCAGCAATTTAAAGGTTGTACGTGAGAGGTGAGGCAGCCTGACAAGTCGGTTGTACAATATACAATGAGGAGGATTACCAGCTGTGTGGTGCAGTACAGCATGAGGATTTGTGTACCACTTCTAAACCCTTTACCAATCCGCCGTCAGTGCCTTTTATTACACGTCGCATGTACCAAGGACTAGTATCATGCTCTTTAAGTTCATAGCAGTGTTAAAAAGCTAAACTCATTTCAACCCCCCCAAAAAAATAATTCAGTACAAGAGTGAAGCACTTAAATTGTAGAAAAATCAGGGCTTGTTTTTAAAACATCAAATAGTCATCTTTTCTGTAAGTGGGATAAAGACAAATGATGAGCCAACATTTTACGTTTTTATCCGTTATGCCAGGAAGAAAGAACAAAAATAGTCCCAAATTAAAATGGGACTTTGGTTGAAAGTACGATCAATTAGGGTGGTTTCCCTTTAAAAAGCTACAGCTGACAAGAATAATGCAGAAGTCACAAACGCTGGATACAACTCTGCAGTTCTCCATTTGAATGCATGAACAAAAACCTCATTTTACACAATTCGTATTTATAAACAAGTATCTTGAGGGTAAGAACAAAAACGATCTACAAGACAACCAGCCCATTAATCCTACTTTGTACATACCAAAATTCTGAGCAAAAAAAATACTCCGTTGAAGCTCTGACAGACATCTGATTTGAAGTACCCTAGCCTAGGATCAACACCTCTTGTACCATAAAATTAAAACCTTAAAAATAAAGAGAAAAAAGGCAGAAGAGGCCTCTCCTTCCCAGACCCGTTCAGTTGCACGGGTTCACCCCTCAAGCTCACGTGCCCCTCTCCCTCCTTCCGCCCAGCCACCTGAAAAAAATCCTGAACTGCCAAAATATTTCTAAACAATACATGTTTTAAGCTAACCACTTGTTAATGTACCAGAGAAGCAAAACCCATGTTAAACACACAATCAGAAACCAGCTTTGACTTCTCAGATTATAAATTAAAAAAAGAATTAATGGGAGAGGCAGGAGGAAGAAAGGGGCATACAGGGATCTCCTATTAGCATTCACGCTGCCTCCCGAATAGATAGGACATGAAAGACCAAATTCCATCACCCAAGCACAGCTATGAAAAAATCTCAATTCAAATTAATTCAACTGTAGAGAGCTGATGTCTATGAAAAAGTTAATTAAAAGGATGTGTGTCCATGTCCGTGCTGGTGGAAATGAAAGTAGCCGGCTGGAGCTGAGCTTTGCTTCCAAAAGCACCACACAGTTTCTGGAGTTACCAGCAAAAAAGTCATCTCTTCCAACAATGGTTTCCACGGCAATGCAGTCAGTCTAGAAAGGAGGGGGAGAAAAAAAAAAAGTCAGTAACATTTTAAGTGCAAGTTATATTGGAAAAAAAATGTTTCCTAGTGAGGAGAATATACGGAGCTTATCCACTGCAGGAGTGACAGCTGCTGAATGCAGAACACGGGTCCCTCACCGAGGGAAGGGGCACAACCAGACGATAACACGCTCAGAAATCCTGTGCCGTCGGGAAGAACTCCCAAGTCTGCAGCAAGCGCCAGAGAGCCGCCGCAACCACCGAGCTGACATGTGTATGCTGGACAGGAGCTCGGGCGGCAGCCAGCGCCGTACAGCTAGTCCGTGAGCCCTGGAAGTACCAAAGCTGACAGCCACCCATCACCTCCTTCACCACCACCCTTTCGTTTCAGGAGCTCTCGAGCCTCTCAACGCGACGGGCGACGAGCATAGCAGAGGCTATTACTAAGCAGGCAGCACAGGATCAACGTAGAGCAGCTCTGTTCACCCCGATGTAATTACGGCTGTGGCGAACACTCCCATTCACAGCAGGTACCCAACTGCCATACAAACACTCCCTGCAACTCCAGCGCCAAACAAGGAGTGGCAAGTCCTGACGGCTGCATGCCCTGTCCTCAACTTTTCAGGAAAAATCATGATTTGGTAACAATAAGAAACACCTCAGAGTATAGCTTTCCCTTTTTCAACCAAGTCTCACTAAAAGGCAACGCACGGTACAAAAGCACGTAGCTACGGCAGACAGCCACCTCGACTGCTGTCAAAACCCAGGGACTCCAAACCAACTGGAACAGGCAAACTACAAAGGGCTCAGCAAAATGAGGGGGAACAGATAAAATCCTGTATGATAGGAACATACAGTCGGGTGACAAGTCAGAAATGGAAAGAGCGGAGAGGATGATCTCAAAGCAGACCAGCAGCTCTGCAGTTAACCGTGCACGTGCCAAGGTGAGAGGGACTCAAAAGGTTCCTGACATGGAAAAAACCCAATGAAGGGGATGCAAATGCATTCTGTGGCGGTGCAAACACAGATTGAGCAGTGTATAAAAAGTCACTTTTCGACTCACTACAAAACCCCTTCCAGTCCCAGCAGAGCCACTGTGAACACTGATTTTCAGTCTGGAGGGGCACGACCAGCCAAATCACTGGGTTCTGCTGTCACCCAGTCTTGACAGGCTGTCCTCTCCTACCAGTTTTGTCCTCTTGGCCAAGACTGAGGGCTTTGGTCACCACCTCTGCAAGGTTTGAGGTATGTGTCTGTGGGATGCTTCCTGGCATTACAGGGAAGAAGGAAACTCTTGAGAGCTGCTTTCATTGAGAAACAACAGCTAGCTTAAGAGATTTAGTCTTCAGAAAACAAACACAGAAACGTCCACTTTTTCCCCTCAAAGCCGCACAGTACAAGCTCTCCCAGCTCTGGGAGAGCTCGCTGCTCTTGAGAGCTGTGACATGGGGAATACTTCATCACAAAGCACAGCGACGGCAGCATGGCCCGCTGGAACAAAAGAAGGGGTTTGGAGCTTCATCCTGCCTGCGTTCTTCTGCGCCGTCACAAGGAAATCTGTTAAATCTCATTGCTAGAGAGCACACAGCGCTTCGCTGCCTCTGCCACGGGAATCTGCTGCAGAGAACGTCACCATCCAAAGAACAAACAAGCGTGATGTATAATAATGCAAACCTGTATGTTTACTTACATAACCAATCACAAAGCATGCACACACAAACTCAACTCCACCCTGAGTTAAAGAAGTTCTGATTTCCATCCAGCTAAAAATACTGTTGCTTCAGAAGAAAGAGGAAGAAAGAAAAGATCAAAGCTCAGATGAGCTGTGCTGAGCAGCCCTGCCCCTACCACTGCAGCTGGGACAGCCCCAGCTCTTGGCAAAGGCTCGAGACAGAGAAGCAGAGACCATGGCGGAGCTGGAAGCCCTGCAGGACTACAGAGGGGTCCTTCGGCCTCAGGGGAAACTCCCTTTTAGCCCTACACAAGCACACCAAGACCTGGGATGTCGAGTTTCATTTTTCAAATACACAGTGATTTCAAAAATACAGTAACTGGGTTTTCCACAATTCAGGGAAGAGACAGCCAAAATCCACCGCAGCCCAAGAATCTCCATTTGTGTTATTTCACAAGCATCACAAGATCACTACAAAACGCTATTGCTCGTTACACACAGAGCGTGATGTGGTTAGTGATGGCTTTGTCCTAACAACAGCCAAGTGAAGCTATTATTTTTGAAATTGTTTTCCTCTTCAGAAACACATGATTTTGTTGCAGGACCAAAGGATGAAAACATGCACCACAGCTTGCGATGAATCACACCTCAACGACGCATGCAAGGCAAACATTAGAACGGTTAAAGCTTCTATATTAAACTTGCATTCAGTAAAAATTAACATTTACCAGCAGCCCCCCACCCTTTCCTTGCTGTGGACCTGTGAGCTTACATAAAAGAACTTCAAAAACTGTCTCTGCCTTTGTCAGGACATTTTTCCTCCACGCCTAACACACAAGGCACACCTGAAAGCTGCTGGACAAGTTATTCTAATCTCTCCAAGCACATCCCTAAAACATTTTGAAGGGCAAAGGCCCAGTTTGAATGAAGCAATCCCGTGTGGCAGAACTTAGTATTTATTCCTAAACCTTTCTGAAAACTTTCATAAACTTATGCCAAATTACGTTTAAGATACTTGGAGGGAAAGTGGAAGAGCTTAAGAGCAAAAAAACCCCAAAACCTGCTTAACTCCTGAGTTTGAGTCTTTGAAGAAGCCTGGCGTAAGTCAGAAGGCAGCAGGATATCCAATGCCAGAGCAAGCTCACCAGGTAGCTCATCAGAGCCCAGACTAACGCAGATTCATTTGTAAGAAACCAGAAGTATCCTCAGCTGAGCTTCACTACAGCTGATAAACTCCCTGGCTCACACACGGAGTTTTTTACCAGCGTAAAAGCAAACCAGGACGTCCCTGCAGTGTCCCCCCTTCCCAAAACTCTGTGCTTGTTAAACAAGATCTCATTAATTTGTGTGGTGTGTCGGTCCCCCCACGATTATAAACTGTACTTCAGCGTGTTTCCTCTTCATTTTCAAGCTAAAACAGAATTGTGGGAACTATTAAGTAAATGCCAGGGAGTTTCACGTAAACATTACCTACAAGCTGATAACAGTCTCATAAAGCCTTGAGTCTTTCAGACGTGGAGTTAGTGCTTGTCACCACTTCTCTAATCCCCTCATTAAAGCTGAAAATTTCAATATTGCAGCTGGAGCAGTACGGCTGGCTGATGCCCTGAATCATCAGCTCTTGGGGGGGATAAAAGCATCAAGCATTTACATATAGGTAGATAGATACAGGTACAAATTGATTCATCTAATGGATGTGAACATATATAAATCAGTAGCAGATAGAAAAGGCACAAAGCAACTCGTCAAACATGGCCACGTTAAAAAAAAGTATCTCTGAAATCTCAGGCAAGGCTGAAGTCTTGTAAGATCCCCCCACCAAGTGTCTGCAGTCACCACCATTAGAGAGGGTGGCACCCAGGGGCCCATTCCTCACTACAGCAGGACCGCAGCCAGAGATGCCCCCAGGTCACCCACCACCAACCCACAGGCATCAAGGAAATCCCCCACCATGACCAGTGGAGTCTGTGCCCAGGGCAAGTGGCGTCTCCAGCAGAGCCAGGGACAGTCTGCAGCCACAGTCACAAGCCCTGATGCTGACTTCTGAACCATGAAGTTGCAGGAGCTCCAGCTGATGTAGCTTCCCCCACCAGGAAGATCTGCGCTGAACCACCCACCTAACTGCATCTCACACGTTTTAGAGCTGCGCCTGCAGGGAGTGAGCAGGATCCTCAGCGTCAGAGCCCCGGTTTTGTTTGTCGAGGCACCTGTACCCGGCTGTGTGAAAGCCCCACACGTGCACACGCACCACGAGAAACGCTGTTAGTCAAAGCAGTGTAAAATGGGTTTAATATCGGTGAGAACATGGCTGATGTCTGTTGTGCTGCCGATAGCCGAAGCCAATCTGTGGATTTCCACCTCTGCGGTTCCTCACCAGACGGATCCTTAGGAAGTGACGTGGGTTTATTTAGTTAGGTTCCAAGAGCGCTCACGTATTAAGCCCCTTGGTGGCTCTTCTCTCCCACAACTGACCTTCTTCCATCGTTTGATTAGCCACTAGGTGAAGGTAACCTAGTGGAGGACATGAAGTGCCCAAAGAAAACCACCTGGCTGATCTTATTTCTGTCTCCATCCTGTAAGATTCATTGGCCAACAATGTTCTCTGTTAATAGTACAAACACAAGAATTGCTGATCAACCATGAAACCAGATTAGTGTTTCATTACCGATACCACATAAATGTGTTTGACTCAGCACTGATGGAACAGTAAAGGAAGCGAGGACATGAAGTGCCCAAAGAAAACCACCTGGCTGATCTTATTTCTGTCTCCATCCTGTAAGATTCATTGGCCAACAATGTTCTCTGTTAATAGTACAAACACAAGAATTGCTGATCAACCATGAAACCAGATTAGTGTTTCATTACCGATACCACATAAATGTGTTTGACTCAGCACTGATGGAACAGTAAAGGAAGCTGTCTGAGAAACGCAAGAAGAACTTCCTCTAAAAGGAAAGAAAACTACGCGATGTGAACTAGCTGGGAGGAGAGGAAGAGTGCTCACCAAGCATCCCTTCAGTCCCCTGGAGTTCTCAAAACATGAATGCCACCAAACAAACCGCAGCGGCCAGATCAGACATGAGGAGTCTGAAGATAACTTGCACTTGCAGTGTAAACACGTGGCTGTTCCTGGACTGTCACATGCTCTTCCAAGAAAATCTGCTCAGTCTACCAAGAAAAAAAAAATCTGGTAACTGACCATTACAACAAAACAAGCAGCAAAAACGTGAACTCAAAAGAGCCTCCACACTTCAGCAGCAGCCTGGAAATAGGCTATTGTCAGTAGTTTTCGCAGCACCCTACACTGAGCTTTTCTGTTTATTCAGAGCCCAGCTCTACACAAAAGCTTCAGCCTTTATTCAAAATTGAGCTCTACTGCTCCAAATACTGCAAACAATCCAAATTCCGCTTCCTACCCATGTCTAATACGGAAAACGAGCCCAGAAAGCACCCAAACATTTTCACAGATCACCTCTCCAAATCCATAACCAAAGTTAGCGAAGGAGAGCAACTGTGTCTTCATTGCACAATTCTAGTTAAATTCAGCACTTTAGGACAGAATCAGGTTCTAAAACCACGTGCAGCTGTCTGCATCCTCCTGAGGAACCACCACCCAGAGGAAAAGGAGAAACGAAGAGGGCAAATATTTAAAAGCAGGTGGCAGTACGCTATTGCTCAGAAATGTTCTGTTTAAAACTAAGGGACACACTGAGAAAGTGCTTGGCAAGTTCTCTACGCTAAAAGCATTGATAGTTTTATAAAAATTAGGGGCAGCGGATTAGATTAGTCTCAATTCATTAGACTGCAAACCCAGTGAGTTCCATTTGAACATGTATCAGATGAGAATATATCCAATTTACACTTCATTTCCTGCAGCTGAATGATTGAGGTCATTCAAGCCAGGCGACTCTGAAACAAACCAAGAGGTTTTTAAGAACAGAGCAGACGTATCCTAATTCTCACAAAGAAATCCTGCCTAAATAATATCTGTTTTTACAGGAAAGGCTTTTACTGACATAATTCTGCAACTGATTCCTGAAAGGATAAAAGCTTTGCTTACACAAGATATTAATTTAAGATAATTAAATGATTAAAATCTCCATGTCAAAGACTAAGACAGCTTAATGCTTTCTGGAGAACACTACTGAAATTCCCCATTTCCTGAACTTCAGGTTAGGGGGAAATGGGAATTAATCTGACTTACGCAGATCAAAAGCAGCAGAACGGCCCTGGACTTTCTCGCACACAGGCCACACAATATTCCTGTTGTTCAGGAAAGCACCAAATCCAGCACAACCGCAGGACACAACACACGCGCCCAAAAGCACGTTGTTCGTGCCGCCGGGACGGGGCAGGAGGGCTGCCATGGAGCACATTTCGAGCCTCCCACGTGGCACGCAGGGCAGGGGCAGGGAGGCAACCTGCCCAAAGACATTCTTCACAAATTAGTGAGAAATGTTTTTGCCCCAAATCTTCCCAAATACATAGTTCCTATCCTATGTCATTGTTTCTTTGTGTTGTTATTTGAACAGCACAGCGTTAGACCCTGCTCGAGGCAAGCGGTGTTATTTGAGAAAAGCAGAATTCCTCTGTCATTTGCACAGGCAGACACAAAGCCCACAAACAAATCAGAAAAACGGACCCATCTGCTGTGGCCAGTGATACCTGGGTAACCCCCGCAAGGCCTGACTCCGACGGACATCCTTATTTGGGAAATGAAGCACGTACTCCATGTACTTCCTGCATTCAACAGCAAACTAACGATGCTCAAACTGAGCTAACGAAGGCATTTTGTATCTACAATTTTACTGACTTTCTGCAAGCGAAAAATAGCAAGATTTGTCTTAAAGAAATCTGCTACATGGCCCACTTTCCATCGGATAAACCATTTAACAGTGACTGAGACCACCACATCCCAGTAAATCAGACTCCTCCTCGAGCTGTGCTTCTGAGATTTAGAAGAAAGTTACTCCTGTAAATAATCTTTATCTACAATCGTTCATTCAAAACCTAGTTCCGCACTTAGTACTCAGCAATTTCAGGAACGAAAAACCCTCTCCCATGCTTTGAGATCACTTTGATTCCCTGCAGAAATGCCTTATCTTTTGCAGCAGTGCCTTCTCGTTCTGCCGTAGTAACAGCAGTGGTGTTTCTAGGAAAGCCTGATGCACGCTCCCTAATTTCATCTCTTACTGATACTATTCCTAGAATTAGGAAACCTGCACGCAGTTTTGGCAGGGGCCTAACTCCTACTCAAATTGCACTGGAGAGCTTGGCAAGAAGTTGTCGGGGGTTTTTTGGGTTTGTTTTTTTCAGTATTTTAACTAAAGTTCTATTACAATATCGCAAGACAGCACTAAAAATTAACTTCTCACCACTTAAACACAAATAGTAGTTCAAAATTTTAGATTTTCACATTGTAGAAGAAAGGAAGTTCTGCTTTTTCAAAAGCACTTGCATGGCAAGTGCGTAAGATAGGACTGACCTCCCAAACTGCAAACAAAGGCAAATTTTAGCCAAAGAAAAAGAAATCTTGTTAGTGTGGCTTCTGACTGTACCACCTGCTACAGTTCACTGCGCTCTCGTGACAAAGCTCAGGAGCCCTGAGGTGCCAACAGGGAGGAACATATTTCCTGCCTGTGCTCTTGCAGCACACTGGACGTTGAGGACTATTAAGAAACAAACAGGAAAGAAAACAGCCACATCTAACACGGGTGCTGAACAGCACGGCTTTGCTTCCCTCCCTCGAAAAGGGCTGGCAATAACTGCAAGAGTTTCAGTGTAGTGCAGAAAAACTCCTGAAAGGTGTGAAGCAGCTTCCCGGTGAGGCACAGCCAGGTAACAAGGACCTTTCAGCCTGCAGAGAAGTATCAGGATGCATCAGAAAATTTATATATATATATTGTACTGCAGGTCCCCTCTGCGTGTGGTGCAGGAAGCCACTGACAGGACACTGGCTAAGCGTGTGGCAGAGGAGGACAGAGCATCCACACAATCCTAAGGGGCATGGGGAGAAAAGATAGGGGTCCTTATCTCTTCCACTACACAAACAAGGGGCTGCCAAACAAAGCTGGCACAGAGCAGGGTCCAGAACAGGTCTGCACACAGCACGGACCAACCGACTGCGGGCTGCTGCGCATACGAGGAGTTTACACAGCCTCAGAGAGGCTGGAGAAGTACTTGGATTAAAGATCCATAAAGGATTATAAAACGGCAACTTCAGACTCGGGAAATCCCCCAAGCTGAGGGGGGGAAGAAAACAAAAGGAAAAAAAAACCAAACCCAAGGCTGGGAGTCTGTTTGTGGGGAAGTATCACCCACAGCTGCCCTGCTCCTCCTCTGCTGGGTGGTGTCAGCTTGCAGGCACAGGTCTTCTGTTTGAGTGAGCAAAACCATTGTTATGAACACGGCTAAGAAAGGCCAGTGTCACTCATGACTAACGAAACCGCTCCCCACCTTTCACAGCACCTTTCCTGGTATCTCCTTTCTACAGACAGTTTCACCCGTTCTGTTGCTCCCTTGGCTCTTCCCAACCCCTTCAGCCATCCATGTCTGAGAGCATTCAGCACTACCTTCCTCTTTCACCTCTACTGCCATAAACGACTGCCAAAGGCAGAAAGTTACTCCACGGCCACACACCCGAATAGCTACTTCCTCCTCAGCCATACCTTCTGCCCATGCGTGCCTGCACAAAAAAAAAAAAAAAAAAATCCATCTTTGCTCTTGGCCACCATCTGCTAGCACACACACAGCAGTGGCACACATCAATTTTCACGTGTTCTAACTATCCCATGACTGAGGCTGCATTAACATTAGCACACCTCAAACCCCAGCTTGTGCAGGGGAGGAAGAAGGTTCAGACTGCACGGCGTGTGAAGCACTGTCTTCTCAAATCACAGCACGTGCACAGGAGCCAAGGATAGGGCCTTCAGCTTCCAGGAGCAGCTCAGGAGCTCACAAGGACAGTGACACTGTGCCTACACAAAGACGAGTTTTAATCAACAGCATGCAACTCTTAGTGTTTACCTTGTGGAGCAGGTCAACATTAGTATTTCAATCACACCCTCAACAGTGAATCAAGCCTCGCTGCTGCCACCACTTCCAGACTCACCCACAACCACCAGTGTCTGTTCAACCTGATCTACCAACACAGAAATAACTTTCTCCTGCCAAAGCCATCCTCTTGCACTCCAGCTTCCGCAGCTGAAAGTGCAGCAGCAGTGACGAGCAGGTGCCATTCAGACCTCGCTGGTTAGACTGGGACTCCAAAAGTTCTGACACACTGGTTACAAACCTTAAAGGTGAATATGTGTCCCAAACCACACTGCTGCCTCCTCCCCAGTGTGAGAAGATCGCCTGAAACTCAGAGGTGCCCCCTACAAAAACCCTGCAAAACCAAGAAGGAACCAGTAGCAATGCCAGGGCAGCTCCACCGCCCCGGCTGCTTCTGGAGCAGTCGCACAAAGAACGGAGGACGCAGGTCCATGCGACATTATCCGCCTGGGGACACTGCCCAGGACTGTCCTCTGCTCCAGGATGCCTTCCTGCACCCCAGCTTGCACCAAACCTATCAGTCACATGGCTGCAGGAAAACAAACTTACAGAAAGGAAAAAGAAAAAAAGAGAAAAAAAATAATCACATTCCACATCTAAAAGGGAGAAGTAAACATCTGGACATGCTCCTAACTCAGAGATACATGTTGGCCCACATTCCTCTCACCAAGATGAATATCCTGGCCAGTGTTCTGCCATTTACCTCATCCTTTTCAAGTCATTTAAACCATTACAACCCTTGTATTTATAGCTCGCTAACTTCCATCACTCCCTGCCGTCCTGGGCATACCCTTCCCAGTACCTCCACCAGCTTCCTCTCTTGCAGCCACTCTCAGGCAGCCTTTTAGCTCTCTGGAGGCTGACTCTTATCTTCACTCCACCAATGGCAGCAGCCTTGATCTTTATCTTACTCTCCACCCCAGCGCATTAAGTTTCATCCATCTCTTTAGTTTCATCTTTTAAATTGTAAGCTGCTTAGGACAGGGACCAACACATTTACATTTGCGGCATGGTACAGAGGACCTCCATCCTGCCTACCTGTTCAGGTCCTACAAGGAGTAGAGATCCCATCCAGAGTGACAAGCTTTCATTAACAGACTCACTGAACAACCTCAAGATCAAATCTATTCATTTTCCAACTCATTTCTAACTGATTTCCTGTTCACCACAACCTGCAATTTAAAAACATTTGTTCTAAAACAACAAACAAACCCGCCACCCTTAAAATATAGACAGCAAATACCTCCCCAAAGGGTCTCATGTAACAAAAGGCAAATACTCCGGAAGTCTAAACTCAACCGTGGATGTTAGTACTGAAACCCCAAACAGCTTACGAACTTTTCAAACAGACTAACTTACAACACACAAAAACAACCCATACAGCAAACAGTGTCTTTTTGGCCCCTTGGCCCGTATTGGTTCAGACTTAAGAAACTTCATGGGTTTAGACCGACCCAACTTAAAGCATGTGCCTTCATCTGTATCAATGGAAGTTTTTACCTGCATCCAGCTTGAGCAGAAGAATGACCTCGTCCAACCTACCTGCAAACAGGCTCCAGTTACTGAAGGCAAGAAAGCAAAGGTGCCCAGGCCCGAGGTGGGAGGAAAAGCCTTTCTGTACCATTTGCTGGTTTGTCTTGGCCATTTTAGCTCAATTGTCAATAAGGTGCCACAAAGGTTGCAGAAAGACCAATGCCTGTCATTAGCTTAAAGAGGGTTTTCATACAAATGAGGTATCACACGGCTCACGCTAACAGCAATTCTTGGTCCAGTGTGCAGCAGGTTCTCATTTATCTCATGATGCATCTGCTGCACTGTCACTAAGAACTCTGGCAGCCTGAGGGATCTGTTAGAAAAGAAACACTAGTTTCTAAAATATAAAAATAATTCAGGCTCAGGCTATCCAGCATCAAAAAAGTTACACTGCAAATTCAGCTGTTCAGAAGAGCCATCAACAATACAGCGAGCTGGCTTGGCACGGGAACGGGATCGCGCTATTCCCTGCGGAAGGAGGATATCATTCATTAGTGCCTCAGTAAATTTAGAAGCAAACTTAACCAGGCTTCTTCAGTGCCTTTTGGTATCATTTCCCATGGTTTTCAGAAACAGAATAAAACATTTGGGTATTTTCAGCCATTCCACAAAACCCTGTTCTCCTAAAAGGCAAACCCTTCTCCAAGCAGGTAGCAGATTTATGAGCCTTTCATGCCCTAGCCAAAAGGAAACACTATTCCTACCTGGTTTATGCCCTACATAATAATTCAATTTGCTATTTATGTAAGTTCACAATATACGTATGCCATAGGGTGAACATAGGCACGATTCACCTTCTAGTAGTAATTAAAAAGTTCTCCATTTTCTTGAGTCACATTGAATTGTATCCTCACCCTGGAATTACAGCCAAATCTCAACTGTATTAATTTCAGTATAAGCCACATCTTTCAAAACCCCTTTCTTCTTGGAAGATTAAGAAAGATTAGACCTTATGCTTAACTCACACAGCTCTGGCACACATCATACAGGTACACACACACAAGCAGTCTGAGCGTTTAGCATCCAACCACACAGAAAAACAAATTCACAGAAAAACAGTGTTTTGCAATAAGAACCCTTGCCCTTTAAGATACAGCTCAAGGCTTAACCAGGCCAGAAAATTCTTGCTAACTCTACTACGCTGCTGCTCTTGGGGTAATGCTACACCTGGAGCCAAATCTCCATAAATCCAAACACTTATATGTTCAAGATCACTTAGATAAGATACTCAGCAACACCTCTGACATGCCTTTGATGAGTCAGGCTAATTTACCTCTGTCTTCCCCCTGCCCTCAAGTATGTCGCAAATCCCTGCTGATCAAGGTTCTCAACTAAATCGTAACCTGCCCTAAGCTGAGTGACCTTTACAGAGATGCAGGGCTTGATTAAAACTAGAACACACTTCTTCCTTCTCCCCTAGTCATTGCTTTAACCTGTGAGACAACACCGCAGCTTGATCACCAGACTGTTATTGATATGTTAAAAGCTAAATGTGGAAAAAAAAAAAAGTCCAACAGCAGACTTGCAGGGTGGGCCACAGGACAGCTCTCCAGCCAGGTCATTACATACCAGTTAAGGACAAGCCAGAAGATGCTGCTACATTTTTAGGATGAAACAGCAGTAATACAGCCCCAGGCTCCAGAAAGCTTGGCGCTCTCTCACCTGCCTTTTGGTTCTATCACTCCATTTTCCTTCGAGCTGTAGAATGCCCCATTTGATCACCACAGTACTTAAAAATAAAACTGCAGAGTTTGTTTCCTCCTTCGGATCAGAAAAACAAGCTTGTTAGTGCAATCAACATACTGGACAGCATTCAGCAGAGCACACAAATACACACACAGTTCTACAAGCTCCTCATAGTATCATCCAAAACCTCAAGGTATAAACCCTCCCCCCAGCAATCAATATGAAGAAAACTTTAATTAAAGCTCCTTTCATAAATAAAAAACATATGCAGAGGAAAAAAAAAAAAAAACACAAAAAACCAAACCACCCAAAGCCAAACTCTACCTACTGCTAACATGCTACTGGACATACAAAAAACCCCAAAGAAACTCCTAGAGACAAACCACCCCAGTAAACAGCCGCTGGAAAGACTGAATCAGCACTGCACCCCTTCTGCTCCTCCAACCAGCCCCCCAGCAACAGAGGAACAAGGGGAACCGAGGGATGGAGGGGGAGATGTGAAGTTTGAGAGGGAAAACTAAAAGGATGATAATGCATTTAAGTTTCATCAAAAGACTTTAAAAAAAAATAAAAAGGGGGGCAGCAGTTTGAATCAGGACCAGATTGCTCCCAGAAGTGCCCGCAACCTGCAGCAGTGCTTAATCTACCACACAGCTACGAGGAGAAAGTCTCAGACTTAAAGAAAAGACACGTCACCATCAGCTGCAACTATAGATTTAAAGCTGGAAAGCTGATTTCCAAAAGTATTTCCACACTGACTACAAGCAGGCGTTCTCTCTGAGTAGCAGGGGAACATTCCTGTCTCAGATTTTCTCACCCAAGCACAAGAAAAACCCAGCTGATTCTTGGTCAAATATGTCATAATGAGCTCACTCCCTTGCTGCACGGCAAAAATCCGCTCTGCCTTCAGCAGCTCACGTACCACCTGAGGAAGTTACCCTGTGCATTTTTAAGCACAGCTGTAAGTCGCTCCAGACTGTTAAGGTGGCATCTGTTACAGCAAGATTAAAACGATTGAGGGGGGGATTTGTTGGGTTTTTTTCCCAAAGAATTATTATCCTGACATTACCTCTAGGCTGTCGGACATGCAGCAGCGTTCGGATGTGCCTCAGCAGGGTTCTTCGAGTTATTTTTAAATGGGCCCGTGCCTTAAGTATTTTGCTGATACAGAAGAACCTCAGTCTGAAGCAAACTTTTAAAAACCACTAGTCTGAAACCCCAAAGGGGCAGTTATTTGCCTGCTATCCCATAAACTGTAATTTACTATATTAGCAATAGCTAAAACGTCTGAATTTCTCAAAGTGTCTACTGTTCATTAGATTCTTCAAGATTTTGCATTTGAAATATGCAAGTTACCATAAAGGATCGGGGCGATGTGAACACAAGTTCTGCTTTACAGCTGTACTTGTTTACCTTCCTCCCAGCTGCCCACAGGGTACACAACACTCTCGCCCAGTCTAGCACAGGAGGAGATTAGAAAGGTGAGGAATATTCAAATTATAATCCCGCACTTCAGAGAACTTCTGCAATATCATCTTAGGATAGCGTTAGAATATCAGGTAGAGATGAGATTAAAGGGTGGGTGTAAAATAGGCGGGTTGATACTAGGCTGAACATTACATTTACTCTGAACAGCCTGGTTTGGAGCCCGGGATATATCTGTGGGTTTAGTATTTCTAATTAAGGCTGAAAAAACTTGTACTATACAGGACCAATTATTACCGCCCCATCCTCATTATCCTCCTCAGTTTCTACAAGGTCCAGTAACGAGGTGCACATTAGCTAAGCCCTGTTTGAAGTAGCTTTAGTGTTCTGTACTCCTAGCACAAAATTTCATGACTCAGATTCGTGTAATCAAAACTGCAAACCGCTTGCTTCAACATTGTGCAACAATTCTGTGATGAAACTGTTTTGCTAATGATGTTCTTAAACTTCAAGCATTAAAGATCAGAACCTTCTATTCTTTTTATCATCATCAACATAGAACCCAGGCTCAATTTTGCCTAAACCTAAAACAAAAGTTTAATAACAAGTCAGGCCCATTTACCCTTTCAAGTTCGCGCCGCCCTCCTCACCCTCCTCCATCCATGTCATGAATGGGGAAGGAAAATGAGAGAGGTTTGATTCACATCAGTGAGCCGGAACCAGCAGCAGTTTGGGAATTCCGGTGAGGGGGCAGTGGTGCACTGGACATCTCCACCACCCTCGGCAGCTCCCAGAATGCAGCTGAGTCACAAGACACAATACGCCGTTTAAGCAAACAAAAACAAAACAAGAAAGCAAACATCCCAAGTGTTCTCCTTCCAGTAACGCTGCAGCTCAGGGAGAGGAGAGAGAGTTCTGTACCGGGCAGGATTTAAGGCACACGGGATAGCCCCTCTCCAGGAAGCAATTCCCTAAACATTTTCCTTGAGGATGGATTTTACCACAGAACATTTTTCAGGCAAAGAGACTGAAACAGGGGGATGTAGAAGGGAAGAGAAGAGAGCGCTCAGTTCTGCTAGAAGTCTCCAAAAGTATTAAAAAATATCCATTACGCACAGGTCCACTGCACCTCTTCAGGGGGCAAGAGGTTGAGGAGCAAAGATTTGTGTCACCATTCCAAACGGCATGTGAGAGGCTCTTCTGGATTACAGAAAAACTTCTCAATATTAAAGCAAAGGCTTTGCTGCAGTAGAAACTGATACACTTCTCGGATACACACTCCTAAAATCATGTCTGCTATAGCTCAGACGTGATTTAGGACGCAGCTGAAAAGTGGTATCTTCACAATCACGGATTTTAAGTCATTACGAAGGAACGGATAGACCCACCAGCTTGTGACGCTGTACTCCGCTGCGACAAGCTGCTGCTAGCCCAGACTACCCCAGCCCTGCTCACCCCTCCAGCAGCCACCTACGGGTGCACGGTGCCCACGCCCCAGCTGCCCTCCAACTCGGCACTGGAAATACTTCATGCTGCCTTTACAGAAAACTGCTAGGCCTTGGTTTGGAGCAGTGTTTTGCCATTTTGTTTTTCTTTTTAGAACTAGAAAAAACCCCACCAAGCAAAGCTCTTAGTATTCTCATGTCTAATCTCCTGCCACAGCCCATGTTTTTATGCACAGAGTTTCTTTCACTTCATTTTAACGCAGGTTTCATTTCCAGAAAACTTCAATTCACAGCAAAACCCAGCAGCTGTCAGTCTCTTGCCCCTCCGCAACCTGTAATTATCAGGGGAACCACCCCAAGCACTGGGCTGCAGATACTTTGCTGTGGCAGTAGTAAGGAAAATGTTTAACATATTCTAAACACATTATCTCTTGAAAAACATTTTTAAATGCAGTATTTCCAGTATGGCTGCTCCTTTTCTTCCTCTCTCCATTTTGTAAGAAGTTTTTCTGTGTAACTCAGATTTTAGTCACACAACGGGAATAAGATCAAGCGGGAATTCTGCTGTCTTTGGAAAACTGTAACAGAGAATGAAAGTTCTTGACTAACCCATGGTGACCTCTGAGTGCATTCATTAGATTACCCCCAGCACGTGATTTGAGGACAAAAGAGATACAAATCTTACATTTCGGGGCTGCTGCTTTAAAAAAAAAAAAAAAAAACAAACCACAGCCAAACACACCACCCAGCTCCGGCAATCCGTGTGCTTGGACTCAGCAGACGGATCTCTGAAGTGCTGAAAGACTGACTTTGGAAGACAGCACTTCTTGGACTGGCAACTTTCAGCATCTTCTAAATTTGATTCCAACCAACAAAACACAGCAGAGGGAAAAAACCACTGAGGCAAACCACACATTTCTGAGCAGCCCCAAGCAGTGCTGCCAGACTGCGAGCTGAGTCAGGCTTCTACTGTCCACTAGTAAAGGCTACACAGTTTTAAGCTCCTGTAAGACCTTCTGCCTTCAGACACTTAAAGTGAAACTAGAAAAAAACCCCTATCATTTCAGCGTTTGAAGCAGCAGAGCCTGCCCCTTTCCTGCTTTCTGTTGACAGAAGGAGAGAAGTATCAACGTCCAACAGCGATTAAATATTTCCTCTTAGTCCTCATCAATTATTGACTACTCGTACATCTGCGAAGAGAGGAAAACATCATTTCCAACGCATGCCGTTTTCTACTGGGGTGGGCAAGTTCCCGTAAGGAGTTCAGTGGGTCACCGACACCAGCAGAAGGATGACACTGCCCCGGTCAGAGTGCAGTGCAGCGCCTGCACAGACACGGCTCCTCACGCAGAGGACATGCAAAACACCACTAATGACTGGTTTTTGCTCCCACCAGGAAACCTTACGATATGAATAGGAGCATCCCTCCTCTTTCCCATACTCTTCCTCCCCACCCCCAACACCCTCATTTTTGTTCTGCACACCTCAGACTGTGTTACCTTAAGCTGGGTCAGACCACCGATCGTGGGAAAGCCAGCAGCCTTCTCCCCCAAAGTTTCAGCCCCGGAAGACACCCCTCCGAGCCTGCTCTTCCCCTGCTAGAGGCATCCTCACCTGCTACCTCAAAGGAAGATCCTCTGTGCAGCAGGGGAAGGGTTACGGCTCGGCTAAGCCCCTGGACACTGCTAAGAGGTGAAGGTGGAGGGCATGGGCTGCAGAACCCCACCATCCCAGTCAGTCCCCCAGAAAATGGATTCTCTGGGGGATACGAGGATACTTTGGAGACCAGAGCTCAAAAAGAGCACACCAAACCTTCAAGGAGAAAAAAATCTGAGTTCCGTTTACATAAGATTCAACTAAATAAATGTGAGCAGATATGCAGTTAAAAAAACCCTAAAACATGCATTTCATCTAAATTATTGAAAGAAACAGATCTAAGCCCCAAATTTGATGACTAAACACCATTCAGCAATTTGCAGCTTTCCCTATGCATGACACAAATTATAAAATATCAAGTTCATGAAAAAAAAAGTCACCTAGTTATGAAAAGGGAAGAAGAGGAAAAACAGAAGGGAAGGGAAAAAAGAGCTGCCATAACCTCAAGCCAAGAATCCACAATACAGAATACAATTAATATTTATAGTAGCAGAACTCTATCAAAAACCGAGGCAGGTGACAGCCAGTAACACCTCTAACTGCTGAGGAGAGTCACGTAAATCCTTTAGGCCAAGGACCACGTCCCCCATCCCTGTTGTTCAGCGGTCTGGATGCTGCGCTACAAGACTGGTTGACCTAGGACATCACAGATTATAAAAACCGTTTACCCCCACTCTGAGGCCACGTGTTAGTACTAAGCAGAGAACCTAATTCCTGCAGTTAAAGCAAGCATGAAAGGCAAGTGCTTTGAGTTACCAACCTTTTCTGGCAGCGTTACACTTGAGCCCGTCGGAGCGGCTGAAGTCTATGCTTACGTAAGCCCCGCTGTCCAAACCTGAAGTACCATTTTGGAGATGGCAAGTGGGCGCTGTGGTACCCGCCTCACAGCTTAGGGGATCATCGCGTAAATTCAGAGCGATGTAGTTTAGGCCATTCTGAAATCCAGTTGAGGTATCCCTGGACATTTTGCTTTCCCGACCGTCAGAAATGTTTTCATCCGGCTTTAACCAAACATTGTCAAATGAGGCAGAGCTGTGTCTTTTGCTACTATCGGTAAAGAAGGAGGAGGAGGTGGTCACAGTCCCAGCTGAAGAGAACGTTTCAGAACTGTGTCTCCTCCTGCCTTGAGGATCAGCTCGAATCACTTTCGGTCCCTTAGGAGGCTCAGAGCTGGGAACAGGGAAGCTGCTGCTCCCAGCGTATCGATCGACAATGCAGAGCCTGTTAACGATGGAGGAAGGACTATCCATCTTCACGCCGTTGTCGGACTCAGTGGCAAACGGCCGCGGTGGTGTTGCTGCCATGTTGAATGTCATCTCCGTGTAGTCGTCAGTCCTGTTGCTTGTGGTGCTAACACAAGCAGTACCAAAGGAGAGCCGAGCGTAGTCGGGATTTGGCTGGTTTCTAGGAATACTGGAACTCGCGTAGATGGAAATATCTGTCAGAGAGTTAGACAGCTCCTTCGCCGCTTTCGGTGACTGCACGTCCAAGTCAACGCTCATATAATCAGAGAGCGGGGACTGTCTGTGGTCGCTGCTCGAGCCTAGAGAAGATGGCGATCCTTCTGCAGATAAGGAATAGGGTGTATTACTCGCCTTTTCATTAAAATCAATATTGATGTATTCACCAGGACTCGCTGGCTCAGGTGGAACTGTACGGTCATACATCCTCGGGATAGTATTACTCCCTCTCGTACCCAGGGGGAGTCTTGTGGGCCTCGTCACCCTGTTCTGCCCAAGTCCTTCATCTGAACCTTTCACTGCTGGCATTTTAGAGATGCCGTTAGCCAGAGCCTCACTGCCGACCCCTTTGACATTTTCTGGTCCACCATACAAGAGTTTTCCAGGCGAAGACATTGGAACATATTCACTGTGGTCACCATTTTGTCCTGATAGTGCCTTAAAGCTTCGCGGCAAAGAAAAATACGAACTAAAAGCTTTGGAAAGAGAGGTGGTGTGAATATAATTCGAATCGCCGGGGTGCTTTGGAGCCGAATTACCAGGTGACATGTCCATATACTCATTGTTTACGATCTTCTCATTACTTCCTTTAGAACCAAACCCAGTTAAAGGACTTCGCACAGGTGAAGAGCCAGCCTTCGGAAACATCATCATGTATCCTCTGGAGTCAACCTGAGACGGCGACCACGCAGTGTTAATCTGTTTCGGAACAGACGTACTTTTAGGAGTCATCGGCAAATAATCATTGTTGCTGGACAGAGAAGATGCGACTCCCGGCATCATTGGCATGTACCCGTCATCCCTGGCTTTACTCTCGCTTTGGTTACACACGGAATCGAGGTTACCGTCACTGTACTCCGGTTCGTGGTTATCTCTCAATTTTGGTGTCTCAGAGTAAAGTAATCGTCCGTGATTCCCACCAGAATCTTCATCTAACAGAGCGGTGGTTTGTGTCATCTTCTGCTGCACTGCTACAGAAGTCGGTTTCGTTAGAGAGTAAGTTCTTTTCCTGAAACACTTTTCAGCCTCCATGTAATCATCTCTCGAGCCGTCATCTGCCTGCTGCTTACTCATGGACATGTACTCGCTCAGGCAGTTCTCCTCTCTGATCGGCGGCGTGTTTCCCAGGGAATCCGGTGTGTTACTCCTGACCCGGAAGTACCTGAAATCTCCAGGGCTGGAGCCATATTCATCAGAGGAGATGAATCCCCCATCACTTGGGGAACCACAAACAGATGAGCTAGAAGGCCTGGTCAACATGTCCGAAGCAGAGCCATGGCCGCTACTAGAAGAAACACTGATAGGACTTGTCGTGGAGGGAAAATGAGAAACAGGCAGCGAAGCAGACCTGGTGTGATAAGATGAGCTGAAAGCGGCTCTCACATACCTTCCGCTCCCTTCTTGCCGGCCCAAGTTCATCCTTGCAGTATTCAGGTGGATGAGACTCCCGGTCACTGACCTGAAAGGTCGAGTCATGGTTCCTTCGCCTTCACTGGACGTTCTGAAGCGATAGGAGTTGCTGCTTTTGGTGGTAGGAGGAGTCCCTCCGGCAATGCTCTCAGTTCTGGACCTTCTCTGCAAGCCCGTCTGGCTGGGGGGCAGGTTGCCCAGGTGCCTCCTAGTGGTGATGAAGGAAATAGGATTGGTACCACTACCACCACCAGAAGACTGGCTCTTGCTTCGGGGCCTGAACTCTGCAAAGGCCTTTAAAGCTTTCATGGTCTCCAGAAAAGTCTCGTGCATGTTCTGGGCAACCACCGAATCATCCACTTGCATCCAGAGTTCCCCAGGTCCAATGGAGGCAGATCTGCCCACTTCAATGAAGAAGAAGTTCTCCGAGTGTCCGCAGCGGCGAATATTCATCAGCTGCAAGTGGACGGAGGGCACCTCCGAGTTCAGCTTGACGAGGTGGATGGCCTTGCTGGAGAGGCACAACCTGTACACTCCAGTAAGGTTTTTTGTTTGTCCCAGCCCTTTGGGCTTAACGTTGACCTGCCACACCTCCTTGAAGACGGTGCCAGGCCTCAGGGTGGCCCCGTAGTGCTCATCGTCCTCGTCCACCTGCTGGTCGGCGTGGTCCTCCTGCTCCAGGAAGCCCCTCTTGCTCTGGCTCATGAGCTCGCTGATGGCCTGGTACCAGGCCTCCTGCTCGGCCTCATTCTCGGCCAGCATGGCGAAGTACTCGTCCTTGGTGTACAAGGCGATGATGTTAGGGCGTTGTGTTGCTGGTGTTGGCCGCCCCCCCGCCGGCTGACGGTGAAGCACTGGTAGAGGGGGATGACCCGCTTGGGCGGGGGGCAGCAGAGGGAGGCGGCCCCGGCTGCTCGCAGGCTGCTCTTGAACTTCTTCTCGCTGTCGTAGTACTCCAGCCGGGCAGGGGCCAGGTGGCTCTCGGCCCGCAGGACGAAGTAGCGCTTGTGCCCGTGCTTCTGCTTCCGCAGGTAGCCGC
>NW_010413176.1:13182-17185 GCF_000710305.1 Buceros rhinoceros silvestris | reverse complement strand
GCTCCTCCCCCGCAGCTCCTCTCAAGAAAAAAAGGTCCTGGCATTGAGGTTAAAATCAAAGATCTGCAAAGTGGCCAGTGGTCGCCACCATGCGAATTGCTAACCTGGGGCAAAGGGTATGCTTGTGTTTCCACAGATGCCGGCCCGCGCTGGGTTCCTGCTCGGTACGTGCATCCCTATTTGGAACCTGCCTCTACCCAACCAAACGATGATACTTCTGGACATGTGGCCACAAAACTGTTGTGTAGTAGCCTGCGAGTATGTGTTAACATCTGGAGTGCGATATATCCGCGACCGCCTCAAGCGACACAAGAACCACGAGAAATGGAGCCTTTGGGCTCAGTTGTAATGAATAGTTGTGTAATGTTTAGCGATACCTATAACAATAACTGCCTGTATACATAAGAGCATTCAAATGTCGAGAGCTGGTGTTTCAAGCCTCGGTGTTGATGATAAACGGATTGGTTTCATGAGTTGCCTAATAGATGAGATGTTTATTCTTGGACTTCTGCAAGGGCCCTGCAGAAATCCTTGAATACTGTCTTTTTGGCGGAAAGATAAAAAGGGGGAATTGTAGGTGTGATCCCCCAGCTGGTCCAGGAAGAAGCCCAGCTAAGCCTGCTGTCAATCAGCAGCAGGAAGCGTATTGTTTAGGAGGAGACAGAGAGGCTGTGTCAATGGGTGATTGGAAAGCTGGGTCATCTCTGGGCAGGACAGTGAACTTGAAACCAATCCAAGAAAAGCATCTAAATCATAACAGTCCACGGGAAACTATAAATATATGTGATAAGAGAGAAACTACGCAGTTTGCTGCAGTTGTATTTCAATAAAGGCTTGATGTGCACACAAGCTGTTGTCGCATTGTCCGCCCTGACTATTCACGATACTATTCACCACAGAAGGGCATAAAATTTATTTGTTTTTATATTTTAGAAAACAGTTCTTTCTTTGGTCTGTGCTTAAAAAAAGTAAACAAACCTAAAAAACCAAAAAAAACAACAAATCTAAGCTGCAAAATAAACCTGTAGTAAGTCTATTTCGTTTAGATTTTTAAAAGTACTACGTGATTTAAGATATAGGGTCTCCTTGAAAACCTAAGAAGTTTGTGCTTCTAGGCTGCTAAAGCATATTTGATATGCCTGTTAATATTGGAATCTTTATATTGGATTCACTGGTAGCTTAGCTCAAATTGAAGCAGATCTTTGGTTTATCATTCCTCCAGGACTAAAATGTCAACTACAGACATAGTTTCGAATATTTTCTGTTTCTAGAATGTGCTTTTTCAGAACATTGCTTAGTGGTATCAAAGGGCACTTTCCAGTGGCATCTTCTGCTGGTTGAGAAATTAGTAACCTGGAGATGCTCATAAGTCTTGCCTGTTTTGCTCAGAGATAGTAAACACTCAAGCAAAATTACAGGCAAGTAATACTCCCTGCAGATGCTCCAAGGCAAGCACTAGAATTTCCTAACCCTGCAGCAAATATGCAGCTAACTTCAACATGTCTTGTTTATCTAAGTATTCTTTATCTAGTTATTCCCATATTCTGGCCTACAGGTCTTTTTTAAAATTCTTCCCCCACCCCACCCCCTAATTTGCCTGATACCGTGCAGAGTGTAGAAAAGGCTGGTAGTAAGTCTCATTACAGGTGCTTTTAGCCATAAGGTCATTTGTGTGATATTCTTTGGGTGATGCTATTGTCTAACACTGCTGTATAGTCTCTGTACACTTCCTAATATTACAGAATTTCCACTCCCCTTCTTAAATACATTTTACCTCTTCCAAGGTTTTGGGCATCTTGAATTGTTTTGACCCTTAGTTTTCCAGCCTTTTTTCAGCTGGTGCTGTGTTCTTTTTGTGGCTGTTTAAAAATATATTGAACCATAAAAATGGTAGAGGTGAAGAATACTGACACCTGAGTCAATACAACTGCATAAAGTTAAAAAGAGAAAGTGTTTTCAACTTAGATCTTAATTTATCAAATTTTTTAGGGATTTTTATTGCTGATACCACTTTCTGTAATAGTCATTCTGACTTGGGTATATGTGCCATGCACTATAAATTATAGTGGAAAAGATTTAAACCATATGTATTTAAAGATATGCAACCAAATGCAATAGGGTTTGGTAAGAGCTCATATTAAGTAGATGGCTGGCCCAGGAATACCGTTTTCACATGGTGATGATTGGCATTGACTATTTTGCCTAATATTAAGTTAAGCTTGTTGACTATAAAGTCGCAGCACATCCATGTTTGAGGGACACTGTGCTAGCAAGGTCCATAGTTCTGCCATACCAGTGGAAGAAGGGGACAGAGTGGCAAGTGATAGGAAAGACACAGGGGGAATGATGGGCTAGAAACCACAGTAGTGCCTGGGCATGGTCAGGTAGGAATTAGGCCTTTTCCCCCAGAAAAGGTGACAGGATCAATAGCCCAACTGAAATGTATCTACACCAGTGCATGTAGCATGGACAACAAACAGGAGTAGCCTGAAGCCATTGCACATCAGGAAAACCATGATGTAGTTGCGATTGCAAAAACATAGTGGGATGATTCACACAACTGCACTGCTGTGTTGAACAGCTATACACTCTGCAGAAGAGACAGGCCAGGAATGAGAGGCAGTGAAGTGGCCCTGTGTGTTAGGGAGTGTTTTGGTTGTCTTGAACATAATGACAGTGATGATAGGGTTGAATGTTTATGGATAAGAATCAGGGGAGCAGTCAACCAGGCAAGTAGTAGGGTGGGATTGTGTTACAGACCACCCAAACAGGTTCAAGAAGCGGATGAAATATTCTGTAAGCAGCTGGGAGAAGTCCCACAATCACTACCACTTGTTCTTGTGGGGGTCTTCAACTTATCAGATGTCTGCTGGAAATAAAATACAGCAGAGAGGAAGTGGTCGTGAAAGGACCATTGCCAGGAAGGCAACTTCCTGACACAACTGGTGAGGGAGCCAACTAAGGAAGGCTCCCAAATAGATCTGTTGTTCACCAACAGAGAAGGACTTGTGGGTGATACAAAGGTTGGAGTTCATCTTGGACATAGTGATCATGAGATAGAAGATTTTTCAATTCTTGAGGAAGTAAGGAGCTGGGTCAGAAGAACAGCCATCTTGGATTTCAGGAGGGCAGACTTTGGCCTGTTGAGGAGGCTGGTTGACTAGAGTCCCTTGCAAGGCTGTCCTGAAGGGCAAAGTAGTTCCAGAAGGCTGGACATCCTTCAAGAAGAAACTCCTGAAGGCACAGGAGCAGGCCATCCCTATGTGCTGAAAGACGAGCCAGCGGGGTAGAAGATTGGCCTGGCTGAACAGAGAGCTTTGGCTGGAACTCAGGAAGAAAAGGAAAGTCTGTGGCCTTTGGAAGATGGGATGGGACACTCAGGAAGACTAAAGATTTTGCAAGGCTGTGCAGGGAGAAAATTAGAAAGGCCAAAGCTCTCTTGATAGCCAACGGTTGATAGTTGGCTGAATACAACCAGCAGTGTGCCCAAGTGGCCAAGAAGACCAATGGCATCCTGGCTTGTATCAGCAATAATGTGGCCAGCATCACCAGGACAGTGATCATCCCCCTGTACTTAGCAGTAGTGAGACCACACCTTGAATACTATGTCCAGTTCTGCGTCTCTTACTCCAATAAGGATATTGAGGTGCTGGAGCGTGTCCAAAGTAGAGCAATGAAGCTACTGAAGGGTCTAGAGCACAGGTTCTATGAGGAGTGGCTGAGGAACTGGGATTGTTCAGCCTGGAGAAAAGAAGGCTGAGGGGAGACCTTATCACTCTTTACAACTACCTGAAAGGAGTTTGTGACAAGGTGGATGTTGGTCTGTTCATCTAAGTAACAAGCAATAGGATGAGAAGAAATGACCTCAAGTTGCTCCAGGAGAGGTTTAGGTTGGATATTAGGAAAAAATTCTTCACCGAAAGGATTGCGAAGCCCTGAAACAGGCTGCCCAGGGGGGGGGGGGAGTCTCCATCCCTGGAGGTATTTAAAAGATGTGTAGTTG
>NW_010413176.1:3803-13100 GCF_000710305.1 Buceros rhinoceros silvestris | reverse complement strand
AGGTGGTGGAGTCTCCATCCCTGGAGGTATTTAAAAGATGTGTAGTTGTGGTGCTGAGGGACATGGTTTAGTGGTGACCTGACAGTGCTGGGTTGACAGTTGGACTTGAGAATCTTAAAGGTCTTTTCCAACCAGAAGTGGTTCTGCAATTATGTGAAAGTGAATACAAAAATTAAAACTCTGTAGATACACCTTTGAAGCTAAAAGTCATTTGGCTGTATCAGTGTGTGAGTTTTTTCACGGAAGTTCTCAGCTTTTTAAAAAATCTTCATGACATTATTTTCAGATTATTTGACTAGAGCTCATAAAAAAGACGCTTTATTTTATGGATTTAAATACAATTTCATTAAAATAATCTTTTTATAATTGGGCCAGTAGATCATGTTAAACCACAGGAGAAATATTAGTTTTCTTTCTTCTTTTTTTCTGGAAGAGATGCATGACTTACTGTCCTTGGTAAATGAATTTGTGTTTTTTTCAGGAAGTTTGCAGCTTGCAGAAGAGACAATGAGGGTATTTGGTAAGATAAGATATCTACTTTACCTTTTTTTAGAAATATGTTGGGAAAGGGTTTGAATTAAAAAAGGAAAACATTTGGCATTGAAGGTGGGGAAATCTGAGTGGACTTAGTGAAACTGGATAGACAGTATTTTATGTGGAGGTGATGGAAGATACGAATCCGAACTTTTCTCATCCGGTCACTGCGGAGACACTGAGCAGATAAATGGAGGATTTGTTTGCCCGATTTTCCTTCTTGGCTCTAAGAAGCTTTCTCGTGCAGCAGCACTCCTAAGGTACGTATTTATTCTCTGAGGGAATAGATAATGTAGGTAACTTGTGTTTTGACTTGGAAATTGTTTTTTCTCCTCCTTAAGAGTAGTAAGCGTTAGCAAGTGATATGAAGGTAGGAGTTTTTTAGTGCTGCAATGGCAGCACAAGGAACATCCATCTGTGTGGAACTTATGCTGGGCTGGTTGCAGAACCATCATAACTCAAGATTTCAGTAGCACGAAGTGCAAGTCTGTTAAAACCATACTATTCCAAATCCACAAAGAAGAGAAAATGGGACAGAACGGATTTTAGGAGTTTGGCAGAACATAGCCTGTGCCGAGAGACTAGTGGGAATAGTCCGCTTCATTAGGTCAGCTTGATTAAGTAAGCTGTATAAGGAGCATTCGTGCTGCCGTAGAAAAACTGAATAAACAGTAGATACGATTTCCTGTAGGAGTGGCGAGCTGTGGGATGGGAGGGCTGTGGGTTTGATGGGACAGTTGAGGCTGTTGCAGAGCACGCCCTGCAAATCCTTATCTGTAGGTTTGATAGTTGCACTGAATCTGGTAGGAGTTCAGAGCCTTCATCACTTTTCAGGACTTGTTTTGCACCAGCTAGGTTGAGATGTCTGACATGTGAGAACATGAGCATAGTGCTGCAGACAATATTCCTGAGACTGTCTTTATACAAAAAAAGCACCTGCCCATGTATTTAGATCTCATTGGAGTTAAGGAGGTTTGAAATCAGTTTTGAAATTAAACATGTACTTAAACTTGTGGCTCAAGAGAACTTAAGTGTTTGCTGAATTGGGGCCCAGAAGGAGTAAGAAGCTCTTTAACGTTTTTTGTTCTTTTAAAATTCCTGCAGGGTGTGCAGCCACTATTCACTTCCATTATGAGGGAAGGGATGGTAGTTCAGTAGCCAGACTGCACTCCTTCAGCCCTCTGAATCAAATGCTGAACTGAAATGCTGAAACGAGCAAGGGGATGGCTTACTCCTTCCTAACCCCGACTGTATCATTAGGGTGATAATATTATTTAAGCCTAATGTATCACAAGGAAATAGTTTCATTGTTATCCAGTGGAGCCCCCATAACAATGCCACGGTGACTGAGGTTATAATGAGGAACTGTAAGATTTCAATGGCAAAAGGGATTCATTGCTAGCCCATGACCTCGTGATGAAATCATTGCAATGCAGTCAAAGATATGGAGTTATTATGGGAATACTATTTCACAGCAAGTCTATAAGGACGTTTTTGACAGTGCCATTATGAAGCCATTACAATGTAAGGTTATGATGGCAAAATGGTTTCAATGAAACCCTATTATGGTTTAAAAACAGACTAAATGGTGTCAGTGGAAGTTATTCCTCCTCCTAAAATCTAAAAGAATTAAAGGCCTCTTTCTCTAAACCAAAACAAGAGCAAATTAGATGTATGACTTATACTTGATCAGAAGGAGAGAAATTATGATCTCTTCTGAACAGACAGCTACAATTTCTGCTGGAGTTATCTAGGAGTAAAATAACAGTTATTGAGTTTCTAGGATCTTCTTTAATTAAGTAAATCAAAATGAAATATCATCCTTAAACAGCTTTCTTGTGAATCTTCCTCACTCTATTACAAATTAGCCTAGTGCAGTTTCTCATTTTTCTTGTGGTTGTAGTGATTCTGATTTTCATTTGCTATGATAAGGTAACTGTGGCATACCTCAAAAAAAAAAAAAAGAAAAAAAATTCCACTGCCACTCCCAGTCTAGGAATTTTAGTAATATCTGAGGCAGACTGCCAAAGTAAATATTACATTTCAAAACTGACTAAAAATCCCCCTACCTAAGACTGACATCTGATCAAGGAGATGGTTACTATTTATCTGGTTTAAAATCTGGAAGGGAATAAAATGCACATTAAAAATTGTTTTGGGTAATGCTACCTCTCTATGAAATAATTAGAACAATATTTCCACAGAGGAACGTGCCTCTGAAGTATCTTTGGGTTTTTCAGGCTGAACACCCAAATCTTTCTTGTCAGCGCTGCTTCATTTTTGATTAATGACTACATATTTGTTGTTCAAAAAGTTCAGTAAGAGATGCTCTGACAGCACAGGGATTTTGATGTGAGACTTCATGGAGGTTATGGTGTTTGAGTGCCCACTGACCATTCAGGAGGGAATGTCCTGGGTCTCAAGGACAGAAGGTCAATTCCAAGGCCAAGAACTCTTTTATTGGAATGAAAGATTTCGGCAAAACATTCCAGGTTTGATAAATCTGCCTCTTTTCACCTCTACATTAAAAAACTAAGTTGGAAAATCTTTCCATGAGCTTCAGTTAATGTAAGTATTACATGTGCTATGTTATTGTCAGGTGTAAAATTTTGTGAATAGTAGTTGGTGTTCCTTGTTAATCCATATGTCCTAAAACATCTTGAAGTATAATCATTGCTTTTTCATGCATCTTTGTCTCTGAAGACTGTCACCTCTGAGGACACATTTTGGAATTGAAGGGCCAGGATTTTCTTCAGCTGCTGAAGAATTTCATCCTTTTGCAAAAACTGCGGTTGAAAACAAAGCCTTGAACAACAAGAGGTTTCCTCTTGAAAAGCAATCTCAGTGGTTTATAGCAGTTTGAATTACACTTTTTGCATCTGCTTTGAAGAGGCCTTAAATGGATGTTCACTGTTCTTTTTTTGGAACACATGATGTTTCTGTACAGTGGCAGCAATAGAAAGTTAGATTAGCAAATGACAAATGAGCTCTATATTTCCCATTTCAGATAAACTAGAAATTATAGATTTCTAAAATGATTTTGGTATTAAAAACTGTGACCCAGCTATCAGTTCATCAGTCAAATAAATATCATCAAATACACTAAAGGGTATGTTTTTTCTTCTCATATGTTGTATACCAGGAATAAATAAGCTCTTCCACATTTGGTAAGGAAAGCCTCTGTGCAATACTGCAGAAACATGTAATATCCCAACATCAAGTCTCAAATTCTACCATCCTCATTCTTTTCAACTTCTTAGTAAGTTCAAAACCTATTTGATGTCCTTGGAACAATACCATCAATCTCTGTTATCTCTGGTAATGAGGCGGTTGTTCTGGAAAATGGTATAAATTGGATATCGCAGATACTATGGAACATATGGCAGAGAGAGACCTCTGAATAAGTCTGTATACTGCAGGCTTAGGTCTGCCATTGATAGAATTGAGCTTGAGATGATAATTCTTCCTGGACTCAGTGATTTCTGATGATTAATTAGATGCCCATATCGCAGTCCCACTGACGTAGATGCTGGGAGGGTGTGCTGTCTCAGGCACCAGCCAGCATAGGTATCTGTTCTTGTATATGTGCTTGTATTTGTTCATGTCATGCAGCATCCAAGATAACGTGCAAGGTGGAGTGTAGCAAAACATGGGATTGACAGGCCTGGTCACATTTCCAGACCATACTGCTACCAGAAGGTCACAGTCCTTGCCTGAGAATAGACATCTACAAGGACACTTTTCAGATACTTTGTCCTCCTCACCTTCTATGAGCCTTATAGTTGCAGCACCTGCCAGGGCAATGAAGCTTTAGTTTCAGTTTTAACTTGGATGAGAGAATTCATATCCTGTATTTCTTTGTGCCTCTGAAGAGGCCAAGTAGCGTGGTGCAGTACCTGTGTGGTGTCTCCATGTACTTCCACTGGTCTGCCGCAGCCAGTTTGCAGCTGGCAGGGTTCGTGAGCTGTCAAGTTGGAGATGAGGAGGACCATGGACATCAGGCCTTAGACATCACCTGCCTGTAGACTGCAGCTGATGAAGATGAGTTTTCTGATGGTTTATACTTCTGTGATCAGCCAATATATCACTACCCTGCTCTTTCTTCACTGCATCTAGCTGATGGGCTAATGGCAAAACTTGTCGTCTTTTACATTTTGTTCTGCTTTTTTATCATTACAGGGTCATCCATCACTCTTCATCCTCTTTTACTTCAGGGATAGCTGTTAACTTTGTTTAATCAGCAGATTTCATGACAACTGTCCTCCTTTTTTCACCTCTAAAAGTCATTAATAAAGATATTAAATAAGATCTGTCTTATTAAATAAATTTACTCTTAGCTATTAAATTTACTCTGCTATTTCTCTCTCTCTCTTTGGTTTGGTAACATCCCTTTCAAATGAACCTCAAAGAAAATGCAGATGAAGTGAAATCATCAAAGCATTGACTAATTTTACAGACTTCACATCAATTCGTACATATTTCAATTTGAAGAACAATTTCCCACATGATACTGAAATCCATACATGTTAGATGGCTGCCTCTTCTTTGCTTGAAAACAAGAACATTGTAATTATTTTGAAAAATAGTAGGTTACATTCTGGTCATCATAACTTTTCTATCTATTCTTTGTGGTGCTCAAGTTTCAAGCAAAACAGGTAAATTTTTTTACAGTTGTAGCACTTTGCTTGGCTATTAAAGAATGAAAAAAATGTAATGAAAAAGCAAAAACTCTTTTGTATACGCTGCTGGGTTAGAAGTACTGTGAGGCTGTTGTTGTCTGGGACAAGAACCTGCAAATCAGTAGGCACATTCCTTTAGTGGAGCATGGAGATTTGTTAAATGAAACATTTTGAATATTAAAATATCTTTTAAAATCCGTGTTACTGAAACCCTTTGTCTCACTGTGAGGTTTCTGGAATAGCAGAAACTACAGCTAGGATTTCTTTCCAGTTTTCCTAATTCCTGCAGTACTTGCAACTACTTGCAGCCTTGTGCTTCTCTCACTTCAGCTCTTCTTGAAAAGAAAAGCAAAAAAGAAAAAAACCAAAACCAACCAACCAACCAAATAAATCCGATCTCTATGGCTGTTATCTTGGAGAAGTGAAAACTGAAGAATTATGGAAACCAAAGAGATGTTTTTCACTCCTACATATGAATTCTTCCCTTTTCAGACTGTTCTGATATGTTTCCATCATTCCTTCCTCTTCTCTCTTACAAGTTGAAGTATCATATTTTACTTAAAACGTCCTCTTATAAAAGACTTCCTATTATTTATCTCTGTTGCCCTACACTCTTCTTTTACAGGGATGACCAGTACTGGGTCCAGTGATCAAAACGTGGGCACACGTCTGTGCAGTGTCTTTATGATGTTTCCTGTTTTGCTTGCTACACCTTTCCAATTAATTCTCCTTTTGAATAGCAGCTTCATTTTCAGAGAACTGTCCTAATTTCTTCTTGTAAAGTGTAGTATTTCACTGAGGAACTTGTTACTATATCATGGTACAGATAGCACAAACTTACGTGGATTAAAAAATAATTAAAGAATTTCATGAAAGAAAAATTCATCAATGGCTATTAAATAATGCAGAAGGAATGTTGCTGATTCAGGAAATTCATGTGTTACAGATTGTCAGGACCTGGGAGAGTATTCTGGGAAAGGACCACTAACTGCCTTTTCAAACTTCTCTCTAACCTTTTGCTATTGGCAGTCAGGCAGAATATTAGCCTAGATGGACCTGTCTCAGAAAGGTCATTATTACGCCATGTTACTGAGCTGTGGTAGTTAATGTACAGACCATCAATATACTAGTGCTGTTTCTCCCGTGTTGATGATTTTGTGTTTGTCAGTGTCGCAATTCAGCTGACTGCTTGCTGCAGACTGGAGACCTTTTGAAAGCCTCTGCTGTAGGATTAGTGAATGTATTGTCATCACAAAAGTTCATCACTATAAACAGTCTTTTACAGGCTGTTTACATTTATGTTTAGCAGCACAGGCTCTATCACAGCTTCCTGGGAGGCTACCTGAGTAAAATTCCCCCAGTGTGTAACTGATATTTTATTCCTGATCATTTCCCTGTGTCACTTCAAAAACAATTTATGTATGCAAGGACTTTCCCTTGTAATTTGTGGCATTTTAGTTTCTTCAAGAGTCTTTGCAAAAGGATGTCTTCAGATCCTTTTATATTGTCTTGCTCCACCTACTTGTTCCTCCTTCGAAGAACTTTGATTGGTTTGTGAGACATGGCTCATATGTGACCAAAGTCACAAAGATACTTGCCTGTTGTATTGTATTTGAACACATGTTCTAATTCCATGCTTTCTTCTCAGTGTAAATACATTCTTTACCTAGCATGAAAATTGGTATGCACAGTTTCCAGTTCCTCTGAGGTTGCTAAAAAATTTAGCATCATGTTTTGGAGCCAAAGCCAGTGTAAATACTAAATTACAACTCACAATACCAAGATTTTTAAGAAGGCCTGAATCTGATCTGGGCTGATCTGCTCTGGGACTTCCTCTGCTGACCCTCAGTCTTGAAGCAGTTCTTTATCACATTCCCCCTGCAGAGGATGGCTGCAAAATGGAAACCTTTTGTAAAATGAGCAGTAATACAAACAATTAATTCAACTACTCTGCTACAGTCTTGTCTTCTTTTACCTCACCTTGACACTGTGATCACCACTGAGTGACAATTGGCAAGTTTGGGGACTAATTGTGTTGAGAAAGAGGGAATCTTTTAATACTCTTTATGCCTTTAACAAGTTGCATCCTTAATCTTCCTGGCTTTCCTTCTGGCCATTCTGTTTACATTTACATTTCTAGTTTATTCTATTTCCTATTTTCCTTATGCAGAACTTCTATTTACAGCAGGCTGTCTTCTCACCAGCCTTCTGTGATATGTATGTGTGTGGGGCTGAGGGGAAAAGGCTTTTAAAGTATTTTTGCTATGTAGTGTGCTTTCCCTGACAGTTTCCTTTGCTGTTTACAAGCATTATATCCTTTAGCAGCTTTTTTTTTTCTTTCAGTGGACTTCTTTATTTCTGTGCAATTGCCTATTTCTATCTCAGTGCTGTTAGACTGAGGGTGGTTCTTTTTTTCTTTTTCACTCTTACAAGGATGCTGAAGTTCACCCTGGTATTATAGAACAGTTCTTTGTCAGTGACCTCCTAAACTGAGTTGCATGCCTTGTCCAGGATGACACTAAGTCTTGTGTCTTTTTTGTAGCAAGTAGTGGCCAGAATTTCAGTCGATGTCTGTGTTTGGTCAGGTGGCTGGTGCAAAGTCTGCTTCAGAAGGCGAGGGCAGAGTTGGGCTGGACCATTGCCTAAGCAATGAAAGAAAATGACACAAGTGCACAAGAAATGACTGTTGTGATGTGCAGATGTTCCAGTCATGTGAAAACGAGTTGGAGGATGATCCAATGATGGTTGCCTTAACAGTGGCAACTGACTTATTGCCTCCCAGAGCTGTGGACTGATATTTTTCATCCCTCCCTCTGCCAGCCCTGCATGTGATGGTGCGCATGAAGAATACTGAAATAACATTTAGAAGGTGTGTGTCATTCAAGAGCTATAAGCTATTCATCCTGGCTGCCAAGGTAAGACTTTTTTGTCCTCAGGGTCTGCAAACTTGACACTTCTGGCTGTAGCCATTGAGGAAATGTAGTTCCTTACTCTTACAGAACAGTAACTGTTTTAACCCTTTGAAGTGTAGAGGTTACTGTGGCTCTTTTACTCCTGAATCTGTTCTTGGATTGTCCTCTGGCTTTGATTATTCCCTGGTACACAGAAAGTAGAACTCATTATGAGACTCTGAGTTTCCTGGATCAGGGAACATCTTTTAGGAATAATTGGACATCACTTAATAAGCATCACTACAAATACATTAATATCGTAACACACTCTACTCCATCCTTTTGACCTTACCTACATCATGCATATTTATTCTTTCTGCTAATACAAACATTAACCTCCTAGCTTGCATTAGATTCACATATTCATTCACTACTCGAGAAAACAAAGGGAGGTAGGAACGGATGCAGGGAGAGAGGGAAAAGGCGAGTGATGGAGGAAGAGAGGGGCTTTTAGCATTCTGTAGCTGAGCTGTCTGATGTAATATTTTAGAGGATATAGGTGCCAGTAATGTGCAAAGAGCTTGAAAAATGACCAGACAGTGCCAAGCCCACAGTGCATGTTGTCAGGAGGACTAACAGTATAATAAATCAACCTGTCTAGTGCAAAGGGTCGGGTAGTTTGATGTTCAAAGCTGTTTGGCCAGCCTGATCCAGCCAGGCATATGCTATTCATTTCCAAGCCGTTAACACTATTATGATACTAGAATCACCATAAAGCAGAGTCTGCCCTGTGGTGTTTTGGGTTTTAAGTCAAGATCCCAAAAGAGAGAGAGTATCTTGGAGAAGGGAGTGAAGTGATGCTTAGTTTCAGGTCTTATGCTTCTCTCATAATTATTTTTCCTAGGCAGTACTGAGAAGAGTATGGAAAACTGCCTCTCAGATGGGTTTTTCCTATGCCTTTTGTGTAGGACAGTGATGCTTAACCTGTTCCATCTGGGTGAGCCATGCAGGCCCATAGCGGCAGGTGGGGACAACAGGCTCTGCTCCCTTCTGTTCACGTGACCATATACATAGACAAGACGTCCCATTTTGAGTAAGTGGAGGATATGAAGCAAAATACATCTAAATAATCCACTCCAATCAAAGTTACTGTACATTTTGGCAGTTGGGTCACTTCTTTGTAGGTCTCATTC
>NW_010413176.1:0-3667 GCF_000710305.1 Buceros rhinoceros silvestris | reverse complement strand
CCATTCTACGATGTTTAGATGCTGGAGGGAGGACAACCTGCCACTGGTCCTGCCAAGCTAGGAGGATGGTCTTCCCATACATGTATTTTCTTACCCCACTGTTTGTAGGGTGGGGTGGGTACAGGGAAGATGCAGTAGGCATTGCAGACCAGACTGAAGCTTTCTCTGTTCAGGAGCTTTAATTAGCTTCACTAGTTGGGAATATGCAGGGAGAAAGGTTAAGGCAGCAAATCAGGCTAATTACAGACTGGGATGGTCTTCCCATACATGTATTTTCTTACCCCACTGTTTGTAGGGTGGGGTGGGTACAGGGAAGATGCAGTAGGCATTGCAGACCAGACTGAAGCTTTCTCTGTTCAGGAGCTTTAATTAGCTTCACTAGTTGGGAATATGCAGGGAGTAAGGTCCCAGGAGTTCAGATCAAGCGATCTTCCCTGACCCTAATCTCCGAGAAAGAAGCTGTTAATGCTATGCTGTCTCTGCCAGTGCTGCAGGGCTGCTGGCTTTCAAGCCAGGCACATAACCTCTCAAAGGGCTGTTCTGCCCTAAGTACCCATGAAGCAGGTCAAGCCACAAACCAAGGTGAGCTGGGTCACGAATTAGAATTTCCCCTCAGTGCTTTTGGGAGGTGATAGTAGTAGGTCCTAGATCTCTGCTAGAATACTCACAGACTCACAGCCTATAAATCCATACAGCTATGTCAGAGGCTTGTCAGTCTCCTTTACTGCACTCCACCTTCTGTCTAATCAAATTCACGTTGCAATTGCCTCTTCACGACCATTTCCCATTGCTATGAAAGGTCTTTCCCCCCTGTCCTGGTTTTGCTGGGACAGAGTCACAAGCCAGCTGCAGTCTGCAATCATCAGTTTCAAGTCAGCCAGGGCAGCTGACCTGAGATGGCTCACAGGTGTATCCCACACCAAAAATGTCACAGTCATTATAGAGGGGTAAGTGGGCTGGGGGCTTCCTGCTCAGGTTTCTGCTCTTGCTTCTCCTTCTGCTCCTCTATCTTCTCCTGAGGATGGCTCTGCCATTTGTTGTGACCACTGTATGTTAGCTGGCTGAATGTAACTTTGTATACTTTCTGTTGGTGTTTGGTATTAGTTTGACTATTTAATTAAATCTCTTTTCATTTCAACTTTTGGGTCTTCTCTCCTTTTCCTGATGCCCCCTTCTTGGCTGGGAAGGTGTCCTCGGTTGATAAAGCAACTGCTACAGTTTTATCCCTGGATATGGGCTAAATGTAGACACTTTATCTGGTGCCCAGGGTTTCTTTGGGGCTTAAATAACTCATCTGGGAGAAATGCAGACCTTTAATTTGAGAGTCTCAAAGGGCTGAAGCTTTAACAGATTTGACCAAGTCATCGTAAGCTCTCGTTATGTTGGTGATTGGAGGGTAATGGTTGCTGGGCACAATTCTCTGGTATTTGTTTCTAGAACTGCTTTTGAAGCTGTGGGTATTGGTTTTGTGTGGTTTATTGCTTCTGAGTATGGGGTTAGAGGTGCTACTCTGCTATGCTCTTTGCTGTTAGGTTATGGTATTATAAATTCTTTTGTAATTACATGGATTTCTGATTTCTAAAGAATGCGATGGGTAAAGAGTATTTGGTGTACCTTTGGGATGCTTCCACCACCTTGCTCATATTGTCAGGCCTTTTGAATCTTTCATCTCTACGTCTTGCTTAGAGTGAGATATTGGTATAGAGGTGGGTATGGCCTGGAACATCAGGAATATGAGGCTTCTGTGGACACCAGTGCACAATGCACCATGATCCTGTCAAACTACAGAGGGACAGAATCCATTTGATTTCTGGTGGGATGGGGGGATTCCAGGAACTGACTGTAGTGAAAGCTGTAGTGAGTCGGACTGGAAATGAATAGCAAAAGCACTGTATTGTGACTGACCCAGATGTGCTGTGCATTCTTGATGTAGATTATCTCAAGAGACAGTATTTGAAAGACCCAGGTGGGTACTGGTGGGTGTTTGGTGTAGCGGTGGTGGAGACAGAGGAAATTAAATGGCTGTCTACCTTGCCTGGTTTATCAGAGGGCACTTCATTAGTGGTACTGCTGAGGGTCAAGGAACAAAAGGTGCCTATTGCTACTGTGATAATGCACCAGCGGCAATGCCCCCACTAATCGAGACTCCTTGATCCCCACCCACAATCTGATCCATCAACTGGAGAGTCAAAGAGTGATCAGCAAGATGTGCCCACCCTTTAATAGTCCTATTTGGCCCTCGTGGAAGTCCAATGGAGAATGGATTGTCGTGGCCTGAATGAAGTCACACTGCCACTTTGTGCCGCTATGCCAGACGTGCAGAGTCAAAGGCAGTTAAGTAGTAGGTGACGACTGACATTCCTAATGTGTTTTTCTCTCTTCCTTTGGCAGTGGAGTGCCTGGAGGGATGTCCAGTATACCCAGAATCAATTGCCCCGGGATGGAAACACAGTCCAACTATTTGCCATGGTCTGATTTGTCTGCACTAGAAAAGGGTGGAGCTTCTGAACATTTGCGATATATCGATGACATAATTCTATGGGCTAACACAGTGCGAGAAGTTTTTGAGACAGGGGAGAAAGTAATTCGATTTCTGAATGGTGGTTTTGCCATCAAAAGAGGCAAGGTCAAGGGACCTGCTCAAGAAATCCAGTTTTTAGGATTAAATGGTGAAATGGGTGGCACCAGATCTTGATAGATGCGATTAACAAAATAAGAGCTATGTTTCACCAGCTAATAAAAAAGAGACACAAGTTTTCATAGGCATCATGGGTTTCTGGTGAATGCATATTACAAACTACAGTCAGATTGTAAGTCCCCTCTATGAAGTGACTTGGGAAAAGAAAAATTTTGCAAGAGACCCCAAGCAATGACAGGTCTTTGTACAAATCAAGCGGGAGACTGTTCAGGCAGTAGCCTTGGCCCAGTCTGGACAGCTCAGGATGTTAAAAACGTGCCCTATACTGCAGCCAGGGAAAATAGCCCTACCTGGAACCCCTGGCAAAAGGCACCAGGGGAGACTCGAGGTTGACCCAGAGGGTTTTGGAGTTGAGGATATAAAGGATCTGAGACCTGCACACTCCCACTGAAAAAGAGATGCTGGCAATGTATGAAAGAATTTGAACTGCTTAAGAAGTAATTGGTACTGAAGTACAGCTCCTCCTGGCACCCTGATTGCCAGTGTTCAACTGCGTGTTTAAAGGGAAGACTCCCTCCAGACATCATGCAAATGATGCTACATGGAGTAAGTGGGTCATACTGATAACTTAGTGGGCCTTAATAGGAACCCCCAATTACTCAGGAATTTTGGAAGAAATCATGCACTGGCTGGAATGTCACCAGCAGAGAAGGCAATGCATGCTGAAGAGGCCCCATGTCCCGGTATCAATATGGTAGAACCGGATGGTCGTTTGTTTGGGGTTTTTTTTGGCTGTCTTCTTCCCAGAGAGCTGTGGTTTTCCTGCACTTCCCAGAAGGAGGGCACGCCTCTCCAGATGAACACATAAAAGAGGGCGTGTCTAGAGACTCACCAACATCTTGTTTTCCCCTCTGCTTTATTTACTGTCTTCGCTACCTTGTCTGTGCTGCGGTTTTTTTGAACGTGTCGTGCAGGACTTTTGAATCTCACGCCCTGGAACTGGAAATCTTTGTTGAGGAGAGAAAGCAA
>NW_010413175.1:29205-41367 GCF_000710305.1 Buceros rhinoceros silvestris | reverse complement strand
CAGAGCCTCCCGACCCTCAGGCGAATCAACACTACCTCCCAAACCATCTTCTGAGACGCCAATGTACTTTTTGGGGGGCCTGCTGTGATGTATGCAAGAAATCTCAGAATCTGGAGTGGCAGAGGAGGTAGGATGGGGGCTGCTAATGGGTCAAGGACCTGCAGCCATCTGGTAGCCCTGGCAGCTGGTGCATGGTGAGACAAGTGTCTTGTACTCCTGTGGTCTCACTGCAGTTGCAGAATGTGAGAACTGGGTTGTGCTTGGTCTCCCAGCCCACTCACCCCATGACTTCTCCCTGTGACTTCTTCACTCTGCCCACACTCACCCACTGCTGGTCCTTCGTGTTTGCGTGGTCTAAAGAAAAGGAAAAGGAACTTACAAAGGTATCGAAATGCCCAGTTCAACTTTTTTCATATTCATACTTGCCCCCTAACAACGCGCAATTGATTTTGTTGATTTGTAGGAAAAAAAGTGAAATCTTAGAAGAAAGGCAGTTAGTCCTGGAGCAGGACGAAATCTTAGAGGTACGACACCCTGTCGCCTATCACTGAACGTGCTCGCTCTTTGTTTAGACCAGCACCATGCTGTAAAAGGTTTTACAGAGGTAGTTCCAAGGGTGTCAAACAGCAAAGCCTCAGAGTAAAACATAATATGGGTCCGAGCGTGGGGAGCGGGTCTGCCGGTAGGCTCAGGACTGCAAAAATGAGGCAACACTGAGAAGGTTGGGGTTAGAAGTTTTGCAGACCATAGTCTGCAAACAGCCGGTACGCCTTTAAAACGAGTGACCTTGTGTCATTGGGAACACAAGTCATGCAGGAAGTTACTGCAGTGGAAGAGTAATCCTGGGAGGGCAGGCTCCTGTAGATTTCCATGCAGTCCGTCAGAAACCAACGACGGGCTCCTAAGGCAATTCCGTTTCATCTCAGGGAGGTACAGTGTGCTTATTGAGGGCACACTTGTTTAGTTACGCCTGGAGCACCGTGGAGTCCGAATTATTCTGACTAATGCTGGAACACCATGGGAGAAAGAACGTGAGCAGGGAGGGGAAATGTGCTGCAGGTGTAGAGCTGTCTGTGTGCAGACCTGGTGGAGCGGCAGACAGAAGTAATCGGGGTGCAAACTAAAAGCTAAAAAAACCCCCAACCTAAAACCTGAAGGTATTTAGAGATGATTTCACCAACCCTTTGGCGGCAAGAACCACCGTAGGGTGTTAAACACTTGCAGATTCTGTGGTCATACTGCCAGCAACAGGAAGGAAGGACCCTGCTTCGACCAGGGCGATGAAATACAGGATTAGTGGCTCCCATCATTTCTAGTACTAATAGAGCTGGTTTGCAGTGTCTGTATTTTCTTCTGGGCATTTGTCTTTCTCTCTTGAGGCAGGAAATCTTTGTGGCTGCTTGGCACGTTCACGCTGTGCTGTGGCTGCTCCTGCGTTTCACTGCACAGTTTATGTTGGCTCCTCAACAGATTCTGCCAACAGCAGAACAGATCTTGCCCGTACCCACGTGAATCCTAGAAGATACTAAGAGCTAGACTTGATTTCTGGTTTTCTGGATTTCTACTGCTTCTGTGAACCCCCTCAGCATTCATGCATGCTAAAAGCACAATGGGGTAGTGTCCATCTTGCCTGTGAGAACTGCAGCAGCTCATGAGAGGAAGAAACTAAAGCCCGTGTATCTCAGCAAGAGGGACTCTCCTTTTCCACCTATATGTGCTTTTGTCCTCAGCTTAAGAAGAACATGAAATCCACTCTCTGATGAGCGAGTATCTCTATCTTGCAGGACTCTCTTTGTCATATGCCCAGTTGCCTTTCAGGCTAAGTACATGTTGTGAAACAGGAGCTGGAACACTGCAAGGTGGGAAAGCTGACACACAGAACACGTTTGTGATGGAGGGAAAGCGTGCTGAAAGCAGAGCACGGTAGCAGAGTGTCCTGGTTCTATGCAGAAAACGGAGCTTTAAAACCAGAAAAAGAAAATCCTCCAAAGCTATGAAGAGGGCAGACCATTGTGGGAAGCCATCTTATGAGACAGAACATTTGCAGGAACTTGTAACAAACCTTGGTGTGTTACAAACAGCTGTAAAAAGTCTAACCGAGGCGAGATGTTGCATGGGACATCTGCTGCTGCTGCCTGCTTTCCCACATCCAGCTCAGAGCATGCTGGATGTCCAAGTCCCCACACTGCATGTGAGCCTGGGCTTATGTAGCCTGGCAGCAAGTGTGGAAGCGTGCTCTGAGATGGGCATCTCATTAAAAAAAAAGTGTCCATAAAAAAAAGATGTTCTAAGCCATTTCTTCTATTCCCTGTAAATTCCACAACCTGCAGGTTGTGATCTTTGTGCCTCTGGCAGAAGAAGGTGTAGCGGGGAATGATTTTAGTAGCCGTGTTTGGCTCTGTGAGTGCAAACCTTTGTGGGTGTCTTGACCACAGAGTTGAAGACGCAAGACAAAGCAGCGTCATGCTTGATGGTGGCAGGAAATAAAAGAAAACTGGCTGAACGGCCCAGTTTGCTGCTGCATCTACTGGAGTGGGTGCGAGCTGCTGTAGGGAGGGCGTGTGGGGGCAACAGTAGAAGTTTGGAAGAGACTAGTTCCTTTTCGCTGCTAAAAGCCAGACATTGGTATCCTGAAGGACCATGCCGTCATAGAATCAGAGAATCACAGACTGGTTTGGGTGGGAAGGGAGCAAAGAATGGCTACAGCGAGGTCCCTCTCCTGATGGCTCTACCACCGGAGAACCCAGAAATGTAGAGTGATGCTATGTGATGAGTGTGGATTGATTAACAGATATGTACAGCAAGTAGAATCACCAGCTGGTTTGGGTGGAAGGGACCTTCACAGCTCACCCAGTGCAACCCCCTGCAGGGAGCAGAGACATCTGCACCCAGAGCAGGGTGCTGAGAGCCCCAAGGTCCAGCCTGACCTGGGATGGTTCAGGGATGGGGCTTCTCCCACCTCTCTGGGCAACCTGGGCCAGGGTCTCAGCGTAAAAAATGTCTTCCTTCTCTCTAGTCTGAATCTCCCTCTTTTTGTTTAAAACCGTCACCCCTTGTCCTGTTGCATGCAGCAGGCTCTGCTAAAAAGATTGTCCCCAGCTCTTTTATAAGCCTCATTTAAGCATTGAAAGTCCGCACTAAGTTCTCCCCGGAGCCTTCTCTTCTCCAGGCTGAACAACCCCAACTCTCTCCCATGTTCTCACAGCAGAGGGGTTCCAGCCCTCGCATCATTTTTGTGGCCTCCTCTGGACCCTCTCCATCAGGTCCCTGTCTTTCCCCACCTCTGTGGATGGTGCATGCACGCTGCCAGGGGTACACGTGTAAGCAGCAGCAGGCTTGCTGCAGCTCCTTTTGCTAGATCTTGGAGCATTAGTGATGGCAAACAAGCCAAGGTGGCCCTCAGGACAGTACATTAGTCAGCAAATGAGCCTTCTGACGGGTAATCAGGTGGTACTGCAGCATTTTCATTCATTCTGGTTCATCTAAGTAGACATGCTGATGGCCTCCGGTTTAGATATTCATGTACCTTGTCTGTAACGGTACCTGCAGCCAGTCTTTTCCTGGCAGAATGAGCAGCAGTGATTTATCAGGTCTCGTACAAAGGCAGCCCTTGTGCTGGCATACAGAGATACTCTGCTATCACCAAAGAAAAGATGGAAAGGACGAGTCCGAAAAAGAACAGTCCAAGGAGGAACAGGAAGCGTGTTCCTCTGTGATTTCAGTGGGCTACAGGTCCACGCGTTTGCATCCTTATCAGAATTGCTGTGGCGACACCTGAGGCTACGGGAGTTGAACACCGATGACTGCCATATCAAAGGGCTTTCTGAATGAGTATCAGAGCAGCCATTTCCCCGCTCTGTCAGAAAGAGTAACAGCTAAAGAAGCCTTGATAATTCGGTCAGCAGAAATCTGCATCTGGGATAAGGTCCACAACATATCTGGTTTGGCAGTCTCTTGGTTCTGCCTAGCGAGTCAGGCTTCCACTCAGGTATAAATAAATCTTCAAAATAATAAAGGAAAAATAATTCCTTTCCCTCTGTAAGCCTTGATAATTTGTTAAGCAGAAATCTGCATCTGGGATGAGGTCCACATCTCACATCTATAGATGTCCAACCTCAAGCAAGCAAGAAATGTCTAGATTCAGAAAAAGGAGAAGATGAAATAATTTCTGACACTCTCGGGGAAAAATTGCCTGATGTTTTCTGAGATATATTATATGCCCAGTGTGCATTAATGTAATTGGTTAAAACTCAGAGAACTATACCTTAAAAGTCTGAGCCACACCATCTGGTTCTCTCCCTGCTCAGTGCCCCAAGCATATGGCCAGAGAGCGCGTATTTCTTCTCCCTTCTCTGCTGTCTCCTTTTTCACTCTGCTTAGCCTCATTACCTCAGATTTCCTTACACTGAACTTATGTGCATCAGCCGTTTATTTGGCTCCACTCTTAATCTCACTGTGTGCTTCTGAAAATCATTTGGGCTGGACTGGCAACTCCACATTGTGCCTTGTCAGAAAAATTATTCACCTTAATGCATATTTGTTCTCCTAAATCACGATATATAGGGAATTGAATTGGTCCTAAGGATCTTCTTTGTGTCACTTTACTGCGTTTCCTGTTGCCAAGGGCCGTTTTCATGTCAATTCGCTCTTCTGTTTCCAAACTCGATTGTACGGAGGAATTGCAGCGATGAGGTGAAGCTGTTGAAGATGGCTTTGAGCAGCCCTTGTATGCGCTACGAGTTTTTTTAACTGCATGGTTCTTCACTTGAGTGAAGCTCTTTGAATAAGTCCCTTTTCATGCTGAATAACTTGAAAAGCACTCTGAAGAGCTATTTATTTTTGCTTAGACCCTACTGGTTGTGTTGGTCTTCTGGTGTGGATCCCTAGTGGGCACCTCTCTCCATCTTAGCATATATATTACCTTTAGAAGAAGATATTGCTTCACCCATTCTTGCCATCACTGCAGCACAGTTCGTCTGACTGTGGAAAGATTCTCGAGCTGCAGAAAGACAGAATGTAACGAGGGTCCTGTTTTTCGCAGTGATGAAAACATTGCCAGCACCACACAACATAAAATCTCTTACCTAAACTTGTCCTTTCTGCAAAGACCTCACCATAGCAGTGGGTCAGGGTAATACTTCCCCTCTCTTGAGTCACGCAGAGCTCCCATCTAGGTTTGTGTCCAAAGCATCAGGCATCACTGACACAGGATATTTCTCCAGTGTGGGTCTGCTGGGCATTGCTCATGGACACAGAAACTGCAGGTTTAGTGCCCACAGAGGCGTATCAGAGCAGGGCTACTCACACATCACCGTGATTCCATGGCAAGCAGCTCAGCTGCCAGAAGACAGTCAGGTCCTGCACAATCATGTCTCCAGCAGAAGCTGAATATCCTCAGTTCTTTCCATATATGATCCTTGCCTGAGGAAAAGAAAAGGGCTTTCCACAGCCTGTTGTGACCCTTCTTACAGCGATGTGTCCAAAATACAGAAGGGCATTTGGATCATTGTTTTTTGCCTCAAGGGAGCTGCTGTGGTGGTATTTCAGCTTTATGTTAACCGACACAGCACAGCAAAAATCAAGTGTGGAGAAGCAGGTGGAAATTGTGGCAGCACAGAGGAAAATGCCATTTTCATTTGCATTGAAATTCTCTGCAGAAGAAAACCGAATCCCTTTTGACCTGTCGCTCTCTGCCCCACATACATAGAGCAGGTATTGAACCCTGGCGTGATAAAACCATAGGCAATAGGTCACTTCACCTGCCACCCCAAGATGGCAAAATGCTTGCCAGGGGCTGTCCTCGCCCCCTGAGCATCCGAGTGAGCAGCTGAGGTCCAAACCAAAGACCAAGGCCATGAAGAGTGCAGCAGACACAAGATGCCTTCTCTTCCATCAGTTCTGTAAATCGTTCCTGTTTCGGTGGCCCTGAAAAATATCTTTCTTTCTATGTTGAAAAACTGTGAACTGAGTTGTGAGTTGCCATGGATGCAGCATTCGGTTTATTGCAGACTTTGTCTCTTACTGTGCAGGACTTCATTCTCGCCGCTCTCCTGGGCTCATAAATATTGAATAAATAGGCCCACTTCTCCTCAGAAGTCAGAGGCAAAATTGCCTCTAATTTAGAGGTGTGGAGTCAGGCCTATTATATCGTGTTATTTTTTTAGAGCATTGATCACCTCTGTTTTGGCAGTCTCTTGGTTCTGCCTAGCAAGTCAGGCTTCCACTCGGGTATAAATAAATCTTCAAAATAATTAAAGAGAAAAAAAAAAAGTCCCTTTCCCTCTAAAAGCCAGCATGGGAGTACGTGTGTCCCTGGGAACGGTTTTGGCTGGGACTCCATGGCTAGTGTTTTTCTGAGTACACGGAAAACTGTAGGGAAGCTGCCTCTGCATTGCAGCAAGGTATTTGAAGAAATCCGAGTGATCTGCATATAGTGTGGTGTTTAGCTGCAGTAGTTTTCCAGCCGGCCGCAGTGTCAGGGCTGAGAGGGTGGTGCTGACAGAAAAACGTTGGAGAATTGCTTGGACTGGCTACAGCTTCAATTACTGTGATGAGGCGAGATTTGTCTCTGGCCCTCTCAGAAGTTATTTGCAAAGGAATGGGTTGGGAGAGGGTCTAAATCTTCGAAGCCACTTGGCAGTATAGCTAAAAAAAGTTATGGAAATGTGCTTATACTCAGTTGTTCATTCTTCTTCTGCTCTAAACCATTATCTTTCTTTTCAGAGGAAGAAGCTCTGCAGATGTTTGTATAAATAGTGTTTCTCTCCAGCTAAATCTTAAGCATTTCTTCAGAGGTTATCAAAAAAAAAAGTCTCAAAATTTCAGGGCCCCTCTTGAATTTGAATTTCCTGAGCTCTGACACAAACCATCACTCTGCAATCTCCCTATTTACCTGCACGTGCAATTCAAGCCCCACCAGGTCAGTGTGGATCATGAGGTCTCAGCAGAGCAGGACCTACCCTTTGAGGTGCTCTGCACCCGCAGAGCCTGGGGCAGTTTTTGTGCAGGCTTCCTTCTATACATTCAACAAGGCGTCTTCAGATACTTGGTGTTGAAAACCTCCCAGCGAGTTCCTCATTTTCTCGAACACTTTGAAGCTGTCTACAGTCCATGCCCCCCGTCCTGCTCAAGTGACTTCTGCTTGCAAAATGTGATGTCTAAAGTAGAGAACAAGGATAATGTGATGACTTGGCCAAAGCTGCCTTAAATAGTGGTGTCTATCGTTAATATTATTCATCCAGTGCTGACAGATTATTTCACTTGTTTTAAACAAGAAAAGAGAGGAGAACACGCAACTTCAATTCTCCTCTCTTAGGGCTTGTTGCATCCACCTCACCCACCCTGCTGTTAGCAGTCCTGCTCCAGGGTGGCGTAACTAGAGGCAGAATTAGATCCACACTCACCTTCCCAGCGTGGGCAAACAATCCAGTTCCTAACTGGGCTGGTCAGAACGAGACACCTTTTGGTTTGCCAGGTTGGTTAACCTGGTTCCCTTTTCCTGCCTGCTGGCCGCTCCCAGCCCAGAGGGCGCCTGTGTGCTCTCGGCGCTCAGCCGCAGGGACAAAGGGATAACCAGGGATGCAGCAAAAGTCGGGGTGCTCCTGAGTGGCCTGAGAGAGAGGATTGTGGCTGCAGCACTGGGAGGGGCTGATACAGCCTTGGGCAGTTTTCAACTGGCAACCAGTTCTCTGGGACAGAGAGAAAGAGACAGTGAGAGCAGCGCTCAGGGCTGCTCCTCCCTGCTCAAGCAAAAAAACCAAAACCAAACAAACAAAAAAAACCCAACCCCAAACTGAGAGCTTTTTGTCCCACACTGACTGAAATTTTTCAATCGTTATGGAAAATTGGGGGGTGGTGGGGTGGGGTGTGGGTGATGGGGTGGGAGTGGGAGGAAAGTGAATTCTAGAAGAGAACTGCAACGAAGGGCATCCTGAGGATGTCCATACCGGGCTCCAGGTGATTGGAAATACTGTAGATGAAGGGCAAGTGCCTCTTGACAAAAAATGGTATGGGCTTGACTTTTAACTAAGAGTTCGTAAACCCAAGCTTTGGGAGGTGAGAGAGGACTGGGAGAATGAATCATCCCCAGCAATTTCAGGGAAGTTTAGACAGTCCAACACTTTTTATCGAGCCACCCAGCTCTTCTATTTTTAGTACAACTAGAGACGAGTCCAAAGTGTGAGGATTAGAGTTAATACATCCCAGCATTCGCAGATCTTCGGATAGAGATTTTTGTCTCGACTGTCAGCAGAGATTAGGTGCATCTGCAGAGTTTGGAAGCAGAATTACAAATGTGGGTTTTTTCCAAGGTTCAGGTTGCATTGTGTTTCAAGGCTTTGGCTCAGGAATGTTCTGACAAATCAAAACCAGAAGTATCTGAATTGTGAGAACAATGAAGGAAATCAAGATTTCGAACTGGTGATGGGTTTTCTGTTACTCAGTAAAACCTATCAGCATGGTTGAAGCTACCAAATGAAGTCCAGGGTAAAGAAGCTATTGCAGTGCAGTGTTGTTCTTATTTCATAATTAGGCTACACAAAAGCTACACTTAATAACCGTGGAAGTTTGGAAGTACAGAAGAACTTTCATAGGCAATAACAGTTTGTGAAAATACAGTTTGATTTGATTCTGTAAATCCTCATCGCTTTTTCTTGCATTTACTTCATTTTGCAGGAGGTTTCAGGCACCCCAGGCAATGCTGATTCTTCCATCGGTCAGACCTTGGTTTGCCATGCCTGGCTGGTAGCTATGACTTTTCTCTCTTATGTCTTATGTTTTGTTTCCCCGGGGTTGGTTTGGGGTGTTTTATTGCTGTGATGAATCCTCTTGACAGCATAAAGAAGAGCTGGTGTTCCTGGCAACTCATGTCAGCCAAGGATTTTGCCTGGAGGCATTTTCTGTCCCAGTTGCTCTGCCAAGGTGGCACATCACACGCACCACCTCCACCAAGGTGGTCACCTTTCCCAGCTTCTCCCAGACAGCCAGATTTTTGTTAGCCGTGGAAAACCAGGCTGCTCTGGCAGCCACAGCAGGGAAAGGGGGGGACCTATTTGCTGAAGCAATTGCAGTTAACAAGGTGGCTTGAACAGTAGGAGACCACATAGTCTTTTATGATAATAACAGTTATTACTGTAATTATTACTAGCTGTTCTCCAACCGAGCAAAGAGAGCTGAGCTGATTTCTGTCCTTCAGCATCTGTTATTAGAGGTTTGGCACACTTGACAGCAAGGATCTGTTCTCTTGCTGTATTTGCCAGCCCAAACATATTGAGGATGATGATATTTAAAACCAAGCATGTAAAGCAACCATCATATGTCTAAATAAAAAGTATAGGTATATTGTGAGGTAAATATTTGCAATCAGTAGATCTGAATTCTTGAAACTAAATCTGCTGCCTTCCTTTGCTGCCCCACAAGATGACTCTAGCACAAGCATCAGTCTTGGCCAGCAAAAGGCAGCGGGATATATTCCTTGTTACTAAGTACTGCCCATGCACTAGCAGTCCTGTGGCCGAGGTTTGGATGCTGAAATCAGTCAGGATAATTCAAGGTTACGGTTCCCTCAGCAACTACATTTTAGTCACAGGGCACGTACATAATAAGAGGTAAAAGTTAGCTTTGCATCCTGTGATACAAAATGTTAACACGTGCCCAAGGGGCTTTGAGTTACGATTTTTGCCGGAGTTAATTTGGTGCTGTTAGTGCAGTGATTCCTTTAAAGATGCAGTCAAGGTAACATTTTACATCTGATTTCCCCGTTGCCACTTGCTTTGGCCTTGTCAGCTGTAAGAAAAAATCAGTGGCGTGTAAATCTCTGCTCATGGAACCAGGCAGTAGCAGTGGAAGAAGCACAGGAGAGAGGGCACAGGCATGACTGTGCCTGCTTGAACCTTCTTGGAGCTTGTTGATGTGCTGTCTTAAGGATCACTGTTTCCTTTCCGGATGCTTAACCTTAGCCAATAGACAATTATGGCTCAAACCAGAGGCAAGATAGTTATTTGCCAAGTCTAATAATGGGGGTTTCTTTTCCACTGCTGTCTGACCGTAGCACTGGTTCACCTTCAAACAGTTTTCCTCTGGAACTCTTCACTCTCTAGCAAGATGCTGTCCATAGCTAATACAGAAATACTCTTCAGGTCTTCTTGTAATTCATGATATGGCTTAGCAAAGTGTTCCCTCTAGGGGCTTCTTCTGGAAAAAATACATGACAACAAAGCCAGGGGGAAGTATTTCCCCAGCACTGACATAGCAAGTGTGGTCGTCCTGCCTTCAGGATGCCGTGGGCTGGTTTCTCACCCAGCAGAACTCTTCTTCTGGCTCCCTCCCTCCTTTCCTCTTAACTGTTAACTTCAATAGTAAGTAGCATCAAGCAAATCAAGTGGTTTCTGTAAGAAAGCGGAGCAGTAGCCCAAGAAGCCTTAATTTAGCCCTTCTGATTAGTTATTTTATACGCGGCAGATGTACCCACAGTAGTGACCCAGACATGAGCGCGTTGCTCAGAACAAAAGCAATGAGATCCGCACAGTTTCATTAGCAGAGACACAACAGATGTGCCGTGAAAAGTAGATGTCAAAAAGCAACTGGGATTTGGTGGTAAAGCTCGTGTTTCCAACCGGTAGAGGAATATAGCAAACCTCCCATCGCTGCTGTACGATCCTTCGTCTGCTGCGCACCGTAACGGCTGATGTTTCACCTACTGCCTTTCACCCGCCCAGCCAAACGGCCGTGGGTGTGAGTGACTCGCACGAGTCCCAGCTCCACGCGCGCGGTAACCGAAATGCAGAGGTTTGGTAAAACCGAAGGTGGAAGCCTGGTTTTGTGGAGTTCACCGGGGACAAAATACCATACCCTAGTTAAAGAGCTGCAGTTATATTTTCACATGTGATCGTAGAGAGGTCTGGGGTTTTGTTTCCAAGAAGGAGTGAGTTCACACAGACCCACTGGGAGCTGCGAGCACTTGATGTCTTTGGAAAGTAGGTCAGTACTGTGCGTGTGCCTGGTTTGAGGTAGCCAAAGCTTCAGCACTGCCCTGATAGCCACAGAAAATAATAATGTGGGAGAAGAGTGAGGCACCTCAGAATACAGACTGGGTATCCCACCTTCCAGTCCTGGTCACACCGTGCTTTCTGCTGGATACTGATGGAGGGAAAGCCTGAACTGCCCCTGGTTTATTTTTCTGTGAATCAGTTTATGCATTTATCTAACAGAATTGCATAAGCATTGCTGCATCCATATTTTAGGAGGTAATCTTTATTGCTTTTCTGCTCTGGACACTCACAGCCACAGAAGAGGGGAACATTCTTTCTCCTAATGAGAATTTTACGACTTCTTTGTCCTCCCCTGTGCTTGTCCTAGCAAATCAAACCCTTATTAGATGAGGTGGCAAGCCTTAGCTGATGCAGCACTTGCTCCGCAGGTCCATCCTTACCCCTCCTTCTCAGGAGCATCGTTACTCTTCATCTGCATCCCTCCTCTGTGAGACATTGGCTGCTCACAGCTTGTGGGTTTCCTATTCCACAGCAGCCCCGAGGCAGGGATTTATAGAAAGTCCAGAGAGAGGGACCCATGCGGTGGTAGGGCAAGGACTGTTTAGCCATATGGCTGTACCTACGTGTGTGTGAGGCGAAGAAATGCTGCTGCACCTTCCTTAACTCTCCATTGCTGATCGTCTGCGATGGAGCCAGGGGATAAGGTGGGCTCCTTGCAGCTCTCATAGCCTTTCATCCACCCTAGGTCAGCAGAAAGACCTGCAACGTGCTGCCTTGGCCACTTCAAACAGCCTCATCCCATGTTAGAAATGATTACATTGAACAGTATAACGTACTAAGGCTTTTCTAAAGACAGCGGTGATACTTCCCAGATCAGCAGCACGAAGAAGCCGCCCACCTGCCGGCTGTGCTCGGTGCAGGCCAAGGTGAGGCGTTTCATAGTCTGAGGGGTTAAGAGGCTGCGAATTATCCGCAGCCAGACAGATGAGCTCTGCAAGCCAGAATTGCTAATGCTGCCAAGGGCAGGTGCGTGAACCCGATCAGAGAGCTTGTGCACTTGATTTACTTGTGAGCAGTGATGGAAGAAAGGCCGGGAGCTGGCAGACCGAAGAGCTGCCATTTGCCATCACTGGCTGCTGGTGATTGCTTTGACCCCGTCTAGCCGCTGTGCTCA
>NW_010413175.1:27963-28829 GCF_000710305.1 Buceros rhinoceros silvestris | reverse complement strand
AAACCAATGCGAGCTAAAAAGTACTATGACATGCCAAACAAAACCTGTCCCATGTGAGTTACTTGGTGGGAAATGTGTCCTCTGAGTCCTTGATGACATGTAAAACCAGCGGGGGGCAAGGAGGCGCTCCCAGAAGAAGGATGGGCACCCACAGTAGAGAGCCACAGCCAGAGCAAAAGACAATTTATAAGGAGTTTCTCCTGGCCATCAGGGCACCACGCCAGAAAACAGAAAGGTGCTTGTCAGAAAAAGACCTAAACAGTGAGCAGGGGGGACTGTACTCTACAGAAGCAGCTGGTTCTGGAGGAGCAAAGTACGTTCGCCCTGGAGTTCAGAAGCATTTTGGAAAGGCGCGTTGAAACGGGAGTGGAAAAACCATGGGTATCGTCATACTGTAGCCAGCTGCTTCTCCAGAGCTGGCTGGAGTTGGGTGGAAGAGAGTTGAGTCATCTCTGCTCCACAGCGTGGTTGATAGAGCTGTGGAGATAAACCTTGAAGCTTCTGTCCGCCTTCCTATGACACATAAGAGGAAACGAGTTCAAGGACATAGGGGACACCACCATTGAAAGGAAGGTAACATTTGAGGGCTTGCTGCAGCTAGAAAAAAACAGAGCGAGCTGGTTGCTGTCCTTCCCAATTAAAATGCAAAGCAATGTCTTTGTGCACTCTGTAAACATGACTATTTCTTCTTTTCTGCCTGCAAACTTTGAACAGCTACAAAACTTGGGTCTAGCAGGTTGAAAGGAGATACAATCTGAAGTATTTTTTCAGGGAAACAAACAAAATCCCTCTTCATTATGTGTCTTTCATGATGTGTATGTATGTAGTGGGAGCTGGGACGTGAAAAAGGGAGGGTGGGCGGGTGG